>NC_034184.2:3562823-3607823 GCF_002021735.2 Oncorhynchus kisutch
ACACACACACACACACACACACACACTTCCTAGGCCGTCATTGTAAATAAGAATTGGTTCTTAACTGACTTGCCTAGTTAAATAAAGGTTAAAAAAATAATAGTATATTCTAAGATGACCACCATGTCTCCTGTGTTGTATAAGTTATGGCTAACGGGAACTCCTTCTCTGTGTTGTATAAGTTATGGCTAACGGGAACTCCTTCTCTGTGTTGTATAAGTTATGGCTAACGGGAACTCCTTCTCTGTGTTGTATAAGTTATGGCTAACGGGAACTCCTTCTCTGTGTTGTATAAGTTATGGCTAACGGGAACTCCTTCTCTGTGTTGTAGAAGTTATGGCTAACGGGAACTCCTTCTCTGTGTTGTATAAGTTATGGCTAACGGGAACTCCTTCTCTGTGTTGTATAAGTTATGGCTAACGGGAACTCCTTCTCTGTGTTGTATAAGTTATGGCTAACGGGAACTCCTTCTCTGTGTTGTATAAGTTATGGCTAACGGGAACTCCTTCTCTGTGTTGTATAAGTTATGGCTAACGAGAACTCCTTCTCTGTGTTGTATAAGTGTGTGTCTGAGAAAGCAGACCGAGAGGCGCTCGTCTCATCACTAGACTCTCACAGTGCTCTCCTCAGGGGGCTATGGTGTCTCCATCTAAACATATTACTGAAAGAGCACCCAATACTGATAACACTCCAAAACTAAAGGATGCACAAATCCACTGTCTTCTACTAGGGAGCCAGACGAGATATCAAGGAGTTAAGAATTCAAAGATTTTAAATATATTTTTGAAGACACTGAGCTGTGGGCAGAGTAAACTGACGCTGGTGAACAGTTATCCAGTTTCCAGTGCCACAGGCTGAGGGACAGTGTGCTGCGAGAAGGGCTCTACTGTCAACCTCAGAACTACAGGCTCACCATCAGGCAACACTCAATACACACTATATAGTAGTGTGTGGTAATATTTGTGGTTAAAGGAATGTTTTAGTCCGTTCTCTTCATATGAAGAGGCCACGAGGGTTAATATTTAGTTTTGCTCTGAGGTCTGAGATTAAAGTCGAGGTTACAGGAGTTCTGTGTTTCTATGAATCTTCTGAAACACTCTTACAGATGACGAAACTCTCCCCTTAGCGGTTCACCACTCGAGGGACTGTACAGACTGTATATTTATTATTGGTTGAGTGTTTGAGATGTTCTGTGAAGCAAATAATGTGTGCTACGTCTGTTTAACAGTTGCCGTTTTTCCAACCCTTCATGAGCGTCATGAGCCCTACACACTTAACACACTCTAAAATACAAGAGGTCACAGAAACAGTGTCTGTTTCATTTGAAGATGGAGAAAGGAGCAGCATGCAAAGAGAAATGCATACATGTTTATTTCATTTCACAGCCAGAACAACAGATCACTTACTCTCAGTAAATCTTTTCAGCACTGACATTTTTCTTGTGATTGTGAAAAGACATGTTTTATCTTTTTTACCAAGTAGAATATGTTTAATACCATTATCATGATCAATTATGTATACAACATATGCTAATAGCCTGCAATATAAACAAAAAGTGAGGTCCTTAAATAAAAAACACAAATGTTTTATCAATGTTTAATCAATCAACAGCATTTGTCGACCTTGCTTAATTGATCACGCAGGCTTTAAATAGTGGAATCTACACCATGATGGTCAATATGAAAAATGGGTGATGGTTACTATTATATTCTTCTATTTCATTTCATGTAAAAAAAAAAAAAAAGAGTTGCAGAAGATGGATAATGCTACATATTCACCACCATCTAAAATTACCCCCACAAACCGTGACACCGTTTATGACTGCTAAGTTTGCACTGTAGTGAACTAGACCGCAGCGCTTCAAAATGGTCAAGCAGCGCTTCAAAATGGTCAAGTAGCGTGCCTGTAGGCTACCATGTTACGCACAGTGCGCTTTTATTATAGCGCAGCAGGTGTCCGTTCTGCGAATTTTCTGCGAAATGTCACTCATAGATCGCGAGGACAATAGTTTAATAGCCCTACCCTTTAACGTGTTGATTGTAGGTTTTACATTATACTTTCTAACATAATGTATTAACATGAGAATAAATAAGCCAAACAGGAAATATTTCAAAAATCGACATTACCTTTTCTTGTCCTTATCGGCAGTCATGTTTTCTTTTGCAAAGTTTAGTAACAATTTCCCCGAAAGTCCGACTCAGTCCACTTTCTCAACAATGTTAAAGCAACATAAGACGCACACAAGTGAAACTTATTGAAAGTCAAATTGAGAAAATGTAATTGCTCTTTACGCACAGTCCATTTCATAAACAAGTTGTCCTTCAGAAGTAGTTGGCAGCTGTACAGTCTCAGAACACTGCCAAGGATTGTACAGCCTATTTATTCACCGATTAACAAAAGGTACAATACACAGGCTTTAGCCTACAAATAATTCACAAGTTGGATAATGTCGGGTCTGCCGTCAAAGTTTCCTTAGTCTGCTCAAACTTCTATTCCCGTTCCACCGTACTCTCTCTCTTACCCTCAGCTGGACCGATGACAGTCGCTCAGTCAATCTGACCACAGTGATTGGTGAAAATGCTGTGTAGAACCGCCTTAAATAACCCAACCCCCTACACTGATTGTTTCGCTGTTTTATACTGTCACTGGTAGGTCTACACCTTTGAGTCGACTTGCCCTGTACATTCTGTTGTGTAGGTACATGTCAGTGATGAACTTATTGGCCTTGCATTGTGCAGATAAGTATGTCAACCTCCGATCCTTTTATTTGTTCATGTGCTAGTATGGTGATGGACACAGAAAAACACATGCTTGTCATTCATGCCAGCCAGTTGGGGCCAGTTGGGACATTCAAAGTCCACAGGAGTCTCTGCTGTCTTTAAATATGGTTCTACTAAAAAAATATTTTCCTGAAGAAAAAACTGTTTTAGTCAATGGCTGAGATAACATTGCTTGTTTACCCATTCCGAAATGTTGAGGAAGATGTTTATTTTTTAATTTATTTTTTACATTTCAGATGTGATATACATAGTCTTGTCCATAACTACTGACACTTTGATGAGCAAAAAATACTGTACAATATATTGTATGGGAGAGAGGAGGGAGAGAGAGTCAACAGACAGACAGAGGTGGGAGAGAGAAGGGAAAGAGAGGAGGGAGAGGGAGCGGGAGATGAGAGGAATGGGAGGGGAGGCAGGGAAAAAAGGAGGGAGAGAGAATGGAGGGGTAGAGGAGGGAGAGAGAGAAGGGGGAGAGAGGAGGGCAAGGGGGAGAGCTGAGAGGAGTGGGAGGGAAAGTAGAAGGAAGAGAGAATGGGAGAAGGAGGAGGGAGAGGGGAGAGAGTGACGGAAAGGGTGTGAAAGGGTGGAGGAGGAGGAGGAGAGGGTGGGTGAGGGCGGAGGGGTTGGAGGAGGTTGGGGAGAGGATGGGAGTGGGGGGTGGAAGGGGGAGAGGGTAAAAGAGGGGGAGGGAGAGAGACAGACAGAAAATGAGATAAACAAGAAAAACATCAAGCCTGTGACACTCATCTATTCCAATCGACTGAAATTTATTGATAAAAACGTCAGCTGCTGTGACGTTTCACCTTTCTTCAGGCTGTTAATGGGCTGCACAGGCATCTGATTGGTCAAAAGACCAAAGAGTGAAGAAAAGATCAGAATTGGGCTGCCTGTCTAAACAGCTTTGTGATTCAAATGATTCACCTCAAGGGTTAAACAAGTAAACTGAAGGTTCACTGAGTTGAGGGCAGTAGGTAGCCTATCGGTTAAGAGTGTTGGGCCAGTAACCAAAAGGTCACTAGTACAAATCACTGAGCTGACTAATGAAAAATCTGTTGATAGGCCCTTGAGCAAGGCACTTAACCCTAATTGCCCCTATAAATTGCTGTGGATAAGAGTGTCTGCTAAATGACTAAAATGTGAAAATGTGTTAGGTCACTGTGAACCATTATAACTAATATATAAACTGCCATCCTTCTCAAACATATTTGCTGAATAATGTAGAAAAAAGAAGGAAGGGAAGCGATGCTAGGATACAGAACAGTAGATCAATGTAGATAGAAGGTGCTGTTTGGTAAAGGAGTCTCAGCTTACTGTTGAGAGTTAGAATAATAGAATACACAAGGTGCAACTTCAAAATGTGGTTTTGCATTACCAGTCACTCAATTAGCCAATTTTTAGATTGGTAAATTAGTCTAGCCGCAGCTATCAAAACTTGTAGTAAGCAACCAGGCTGGGGTCCATTGATCATCAGTTTTTCATGTTAAAAACTGCCAACATTTCTCTTCGCCCCATGGCAAAATGAGTAGAATTGTATGAAATGAACTTCACAACTTTGGATGTGGGTACGCAGACCCATGAACAACTGCGGCCTCTCATGAGGAGTTCCGTTTTATTGTGGCCCCCACCCCCATCAAAGTTGCCCATCCCTGGTCTAAATATTCAGTTTCCATGACACTAGTGTGGAATGCAACATTTGCTTTGAAAGGGAAGAATACCCAAATGTGGCAACATCAGTCAATGATTAATGGCACATCGTGTTATCATTTTAACCATGTGTATCTCAGAGTACATTCCAACAATGGTCACTTATGGACACTGTACAGTACTCTATATACACTCAACCCAATCTGGCAATGTAAACAGTGTTTCATAGAGATCTTTTTTACCTTTATTTTAGCAGGGAGTCCCATTGAGACCTGGGTCTCTTTTGCATACATTTTTATTATCACTGAACAGAAATTAGCCCTAAAACAAGCAACTCCACTATTTGATTTGACATCATTATATTTAATAAGTTCCAAAAACCAACAGTACACATTCACATCCTTTGGCACACAGCCAAAATGCTTACAATGACATACAGTAATGAATGCCAAAGGACTTCAAAATAAAACAGCCAGGTGACAAACTGTACATAGAAAGCTTCACAATACAGAAACCAGAAATCCAATACAATTGTCCAGCTTCCCAGACCCAGAATCAGTGTCGTCCTGGATGAAAAGGACATTCCAATAGATATTCTTAAATGAGCATGCTTTTATTACAGAAGTAGTCTCCATTAGGAAACCCAACATGTACAGAGGTACATACAGTAATATAATGGAGGTGGGCCACCGCTGTGTCTTTTATTCTACTGTATGTAACAAACACATAATATTCCGCCAGATGTACTTCTTCAACAATCTACATTGTACTCATTCATCTGCTTCACTGACCTTACAACAGACAAATGAGTTTCCTATGAGTTGTTTTCTTCCTTTTACAAACAGTTTAAAAAGTACACAATAAAAGAAGGACCATAGAAAGTTGGAGTTAAGGATTTTGCATGGAGCATTTTGGACCTCTAGGGACACCTTCCGTATGGGTCGGAGTAGCACGGGCGTCTGCCATCTTACAAAACAAAACACAAATGTCCTCTCTTTAACACTGTTCTCATGTTGGGGGTCATGTGATTAATTGACACGGGTGCAGTTGTGTCAAAGGTGTGGTTGCTTTGGGTGTATGAGCGGCCTTCATGCAGTGGTGTGTGTGGGGCAGGGGTATCAGTATTCCTTTGGGTGTATGAGCGGCCTTCATGCAGTGGTGTGTGTGGGGCAGGGGTATCAGTATTCCTTTGGGTGTATGAGCGGCCTTCATGCAGTGGTGTGTGTGGGGCAGGGGCATCAGTATTGCTTTGGGTGAATGAGCGGCCTTCATGCAGTGGTGTGTGTGGGGCAGGGGTATCAGTATTCCTTTGGGTGTATGAGCGGCCTTCATGCAGTGGTGTGTGTGGGGCAGGGGTATCAGTATTCCTTTGGGTGTATGAGCGGCCTTCATGCAGTGGTGTGTGTGGGGCAGGGGCATCAGTATTGCTTTGGGTGAATGAGCGGCCTTCATGCAGTGGTGTGTGTGGGGCAGGGGCATCAGTATTCCTTTGGGTGTATGAGCGGCCTTCATGCAGTGGTGTGTGTGGGGCAGGGGCATCAGTATTCCTTTGGGTGTATGAGCGGCCTTCATGCAGTGGTGTGTGTGGGGCAGGGGCATCAGTATTGCTTTGACAGTTGATTCCATGATACCGTCACCTATTAACGCTGTTACAACCACTGTTGCTACAGTTACTCCTGCTCCCCATAGCATAATTGCTACTACTAGTAGCACTAGCACTGTTATACATGCTACTAATAATACTACAATAACTACTACTACTACTACTACTACAATAACAACTGCTACTTCTACAGTAGTCATACTATCACTACTACACTACCTCTTCAATTGCAAATAGTCCTACTGTTATGAATCCAACATTTGAAAGTTACTTTCAAGTTTCTACTCTAAAATGGAATGTACAACTTGCAATATTATAACAAACCGACATTGTTCTTTTTGTGTTCTACTGACAGAATATGACAGTAGATTTGAATTTACCTTGATTTGGTGTAGGCTTACAATATCACATACAGTATCTTGGCCAGAGAGTTATTTGGCTTGAATGCATTAAGAAGGTCGATGGTTTCTATAAGCTTCATGAATCCAATAGATTTACTACCTTTGGTAATATTACTGTTCTAAAGAGATATGCTGTAGGAAATGTTGACCTTTTTTTAAAGAGATATGCTACAGGAAATGTTGACCAAATTTAAAAAGAGATGCTGTAGGAAATGTTGACCTTTTTTAAAGACCTTTTTTAAAGAGATATGCTACAGGAAATGTTGACCTTATTTCAAAAGAGATGGTGTAGGAAATGTTGACCTTATTTAAAAAGAGATGCTACAGGAAATGTTGACTTTTTAAAGAGATATGCTATAGGAAATGTTGACCTTTTTTATAGAGATATGCTACAGGAAATGTTGACTTTTTAAAGAGATATGCTACAGGAAATGTTGACCTTTTTTAAAGAGATATGCTATAGGAAATGTTGACCTTTTTTATAGAGATATGCTACAGGAAATGTTGACCTTTTTTAAAGAGATATGCTACAGGAAATGTTGACCTTTTTTAAAGAGATATGCTATAGGAAATGTTGACCTTTTTTAAAGAGATATGCTATAGGAAATGTTGACCTTTTTTAAAGAGATATGCTACAGGAAATGTTGACCTTTTTTAAAAAGAGTTGAGAGAGGGCAAGGAGAGGGGTGGTGAGGTGGTTTGATGGAACACTCTGAAGGAAGCACATAGACATGGCTATCAATGGGGTTAACGACAGGCAAATGAAAACAGCCATGCATACACTGTCAAAACCATACAGAACAACAGCAAAGAGTCAATGGGAGGATGAACAGTGAAGACACCTGGCAAGAAAGCAAAGGAAACCAAAAACAGACAGACAGACATAGAATATTGTACATGGACATTGTCACTTTTTCATATTCTATTAATACACAATAACATCATATGCATAACCATGCAATAGATGATACCTCTATTTCTCCAAGAAGTCCACAGGCTTCTATATACAAGGTGGTCTGAACAGAGGGAAAGACACAGCTATCTGGTGATGCCTTCCCCCACATGATTGTGAGTCTTGTTGCATAGCAGGGAAATCCAGGATTTCAGACACTGAGCAACAAGACAATCCAGTAAAATCACGACAAATAAAACACACAATGAAATAAAACACACAATGAAATAAAACACAATGAAATAAAACACACAATGAAATAAAACACAACGAAATAAAACAGACACAATGAAATGTTAAATCTTCAAGAGGGCCCTTCTCATGAACCCACTGCCTATGTCGCACACGCACAAACAGACTCACACAAACTAGCGTACGTGCAGTATACTTATTGACACACACACACATGCACATGCACACACACTCACACAAACAGACCCGATACATTCAGTTGCATCCCCACCATCACTCATGCATACAAGCACATTTGTCCACATTGAAACCCATGACATTCATTTGGAATACATGAAGCTAGACTACCATAACACTGTGGGCATATCTACAATATGTAACTGATCTGCAGCTACACACAATGGGCATTTGATGTACTGTACATGGACTTGTTCTAATTCTGCCGTCGTTTTGATCTTGAGGAAACTTTCAAACAGGCTTCTTTTTTTATTGACCCTGTGAACCAATTGGTTTTTAGCTTTTTTAAATACAATCATTGGTTCTATGGATTCGTTTTTTTTTGCATTTAAACATGGCAGAGGAGGACATTCTAGTACATCCAGTTTAAACATGGCAGAGGAGGACATTCTAGTACATCCAGTTTAAACATGGCAGAGAAGGAGGACATTCTAGTACATCCAGTTTAAACATGGCAGAGAAGGAGGACATTCTAGTACATCCAGTTTAAACATGGCAGAGGAGGAGGACATTCTAGTACATCCAGTTTAAACATGGCAGAGGAGGACATTCTAGTACATCCAGTTTAAACATGGCAGAGAAGGAGGACATTCTAGTACATCCAGTTTAAACATGGCAGAGAAGGAGGACATTCTAGTACATCCAGTTTAAACATGGCAGAGGAGGAGGACATTCTAGTACATCCAGTTTAAACATGGCAGAGGAGGAGGACATTCTAGTACATCCAGTTTAAACATGGCAGAGGAGGACATTCTAGTACATCCAGTTTAAACATGGCAGAGGAGGAGGACATTCTAGTACATCCAGTTTAAACATGACAGAGGAGGAGGACATTCTAGTACATCCAGTTTAAACATGGCAGAGGAGGAGGACATTCTAGTACATCCAGTTTAAACATGGCAGAGGAGGAGGACATTCTACTACATCCAGTTTAAACATGGCAGAGGAGGAGGACATTCTAGTACATCCAGTTTAAACATGGCAGAGGAGGAGGACATTCTACTACATCCAGTTTAAACATGGCAGAGGAGGAGGACATTCTACTACATCCAGTTTAAACATGGCAGAGAAGGAGGACATTCTAGTACATCCAGTTTAAACATGGCAGAGGAGGAGGACATTCTAGTACATCCAGTTTAAACATGGCAGAGGAGGAGGACATTCTAGTACACCCAGTTTAAACATGGCAGAGGAGGAGGACATTCTAGTACATCCAGTTTAAACATGGCAGAGGAGGAGGACATTCTAGTACAATGAGAAATTTACAGGACAGCTTAAGAAATTACAGATTCATATAATAATATAATTATTTCAGTATCATATACTCACTGAGGAACTAGGATGGTTGACGAAACAGTTGAAAGTCTGATCTATTGCAAGGAGACCATGTCGAACAAGACCCCTGCTCAAAGCACACATAACCCCTGACCTTTAAATCCTTATATAGACAAAAAGTTGACACCGTCACACAAACATTCCCTGTACATTTCATAGTCCACTGGAAAGGGCCTTGAGACAATATGGGGCTGGACTGTGAGGAGCTTTCATCACTGTTATCAGCCCAGGCCAGTGGGGCAAGGGCCAGGCTATATTCAGTGTCAGGGGGCCAATCCTAGGGCCACCCTCCACCACAAGGAGTGTGGTTTGATCCACCACTCTGATCTGGACCAGCCAATAGGACCTTGATAATAAAGCAGATGGGCTTCCTGACCTACTCTTGAATTAAATTGGTTTGTAACTTAGAAAACATCCACTGATGGACAGACAGACAGACAGACAGACAGACAGACAGACAGACAGATACTGGTAGAGCGCTGTAGATGGTCTGGTTTAGGTTTTGTAGTTGGTACTAATCTGAGGCCCTAATGGCTGGAGTTTTATATGAGTGTGTGAAAGTAATAATTTACTCTGTGTGTATTTTATAATTCTGTATGTCTGCATGGGACAAAATACATGGGTTTGCATGTATGTATGTATGTATGTATGTATGTATGTATGTATGTATGTATGTATGTATGTATGTATGTATGTATGTATGTATGTATGTATGTATGTATGTATGTATGTATGTATGTATGTATGTATGTATGTATGTATGTATGTATGTATGTATGTATGTATGTATGTATGTATGTGTGTTTTTAAATTCGTGTGTATGTCAGTGTTCCTGCATGTATGTGTGTCTATACGTGTTTGTTTGTGTGTTGGTGTGTGTGTGTGTGTGTTGGTGTGTGTGCAGGCCTTAGGACAGATTCTCCTCCCCTCCAAAGTAGGAGAAACCCTTGAACTCGTCTTGGTTGATCTGCTTAATAATGGCGTCTTCTACTGGGGTGAGGACAGGTTCCTCGCGAGTGAAGTCCTGGTCAAAGTTGTTCACGTCCCTTTTGGTTTTCTGTACAGGAGCAGGAAGGAAGGAAGGAAGGAAGGAAGGAAGGAAGGAAGGAAGGAAGGAAGGAAGGAAGGAAGGAAGGAAGGAAGGAAGGAAGGAGCATGAGAGTCAGATACTACAGGATGATGACTGCCAAATAATTAGACCTTTTTTGATAAAGTAATGATAAAAGAAAGCTGATTAATATATAGATTTGGATGGAGTGATCACGTTGTGTGATTCGTTGAGGTGCTCATCGTCCCCTCTCTGTGTGAATGGAAACAGGACATACCCTTCCCCTCACTCTCCATTAGGTATTTCATAGTACCCCATGCCCAGCAGGTATCTAGCTATACAGTACATTTACATTTGAGTCATTCAGCAGACACTCTTATCCAGAGCGACTTACAGTTAGTGCATTCTTCAGATAGTTAGATGGGACAACCACATACACTACATGACCAAAGGTATGTGGACACCTGCTCGTCGAACATGCTCGTCGAACAAACTCATGGGCATTAATATGGAGTTGGTCCCCCCTTTACTGCTACAACAGCCTCCACTCTTCTGGGAAGGTTTTCCACTAGATGTTGGAACATTGCTGCGGGGACATGCTTCCATTCAGCCACAACAGCATGTTGGGCCACAACAGCGGGCACTGATGTTGGGCGATTAGGCCTGGCTCGCAGTCCGCATTCTAATTCATCCCAAAGTTGTTCGATGTGGTTGAGGTCAAGTTCTTCCACACCGATTTCAATAAACCATTTCTATATGGACCTTGCTTTGTGCATGGGGGCATTGTCATGCTGAAACAATAAAGAGCCTTCCCCAAACTGTGGCCACAAAGCTGGAAGCACAGAATCGTCTAGAATGTCATTGTATGCTGTCACATTAAGATTTCCCTTCACTGTAACTAAGTGGCCTAGCCCGAACCATGAAAAACAGCCCCAGACCATTATTCCTCCTCCACCAAACATCACAGTTTGCACTATGCATTGGGACAGGTAGAAATCTCCTGGCATCTGCTAAACCCAGATATGTGATTCATCACTCCAGAAAACGTGTTTCCACTACTCCAGAGTCCAATGGCGGCGAGCTTTACACAACTCCAGACGTCGCTTGGCATTGCGCATGCTGATCTTAAGCTTGTGTGCGGCTGCTCGGCAATGGAAACTCATTTCATGAAGCTTCTGATGAACAGTTCTTGTGCTGACGTTGCGTCCAGAGGCAGTTTGGAACTTGGTCCTGAGTGTTGCAACCCAAGGGCCGGTGATTTTTCACCGCTACGTGCTTCAGCACTCACCTGTCTTGTTCTGTGAGCTTGTGTGGCCTACCACTTCGCGGCTGAGCTGTTGTTGCTCCTTGACATTTCCACTTCACAATAACAGCACTTACAGTTGACCAGAGCAGCTCTAGCAGGGCAGAAATTTGACAGACTGACTTGCTGGAAAGGTGACATACTTTGCCGGTGCCACATTGAAAGAAACTGAGCTCTCCAGTAAGGCCATTCTACTGCCAATGTATGTCTATGGAGATTGCATGGCTGTGTTCTCAATTTTATACACCTGTCAGCGACTGCTGTGACTGAAATAGCTGAATCCACTCATTTGAAGAGGTATCCACATACTTGTGTTATATAGTGTATCTAAGTCATAGTAAGTATATTTTCCCTCAATAAAGTAGCTATCAGCAAAGTCCACATAACCATACCAGAGCCCAGGAGTTGTTCCTGGTCACGTTATATGAAGGTTAAATAAAACTAGGTTCCAGAGTTCTCAACATACTATTAGGATTGAAGCTTTGGTGATATTTAGGATGCTGAAGGTTAGAGGTTAATAATGGTGAAGGTGGAACATTAGGGGCCATAAAACCTACAGCATGATATGTTCCCTAAGACCTCAGACACACTCCGGGGTGAAGTCTACCCTAGGTGCAGATCTAGGATCGGTTTCCCCTGCCCCAATCCTAACCTTGACCATTCGTGTGGATAATGCTAAACTGAACCAAGATCAGCATCTACAGGCAACTTCACCCTACATTGTCTGGGCTATGTGTGGTGATACTCACAATGCGAGGTTTGAAGGGTGGTTTGACCCTCTTCTGCTCCAGCAGAACCCAGTCCATCTCCTTGAAGAAGGGATGCACCTTGATGGCCTCCTCCAAGCCCTGGGTGATCACACAGCCCAGACGCTTGTTTGGACTCTTCGTCATGAACTACATGACAGGAAAACAGGATGATGAATAAAGGAGGATGAAAATTAAATGTACTAAACTTACTTGACTTTTTCCCCTTGGCCCCCTTGGGAGCATGAGGCCATGTAGTAAATGCAAGGAAGAGAGAAATGGAGGTAAAAGAGCAAGAGTGAGAGGTTAAGACAGCCAAGTGGTGCAGAGAGGTCTGCTCTGTGGTCATTGTTAAGATAATCCAGAGGTCAGATATGACCATTAGGACCACTGGGCTGGGTAATGTGACCAGTAGGCCAGCTGGGCTGGGTAATGTGACCATTAGGACCACTGGATTGGGGAATGTGACCAGTAGGGCCATTTGGCTGGGTAATGTGACCATTAGGACCGCTGGGCTGAGTAATGTGACCATTAGGAACGCTGGGCTGGGTAATGTGAACATTAGGACCACTGGGTTGGGTAATGTGACCATTAGGACCAATGGGCTGGGTAATGTGACCAGTAGGACCATTGGGCTGGGTAATGTGACCATTAGGACCGCTGGGCTGAGTAATGTGTCCATTAGGACCGCTGGGCTGGGTAATGTGACCATTAGGACCGCTGGGCTGGGTAATGTGACCAGTAGGACAGCTGGGCTGGGTAATGTGACCAGTAGGACCATTGGGCTGGGTAATGTGACCATTAGGACCACTGAGCTGAGTAATGTGACCATTAGGACCGCTGGGCTGGGTAATGTGAACATTAGGGCCGCTGGGCTGGGTAATGTGACCATTAGGACTGCTGGGCTGAGTAATGTGACCATTAGGATAGCTGGAATATGCAATGTGACCATTAGGACCGTTGGGCTGGGTAATGTGACCATTAGGACAGCTGGGCTGGGTAATGTGACCATTAGGACCACTGGGTAATGTGACAATTAGGACCGCTGGGCTGGGTAATGTCACTATTAGAACGCTGGGCTGGGTAATGTCACCATTAGGACAGCTGGGCTTGGTAATGTGACCATTAGGACCGTTGGGCTGGGTAATGTGACCATTAGGACAGCTGGGCTGGGTAATGTGACCATTAGGACCGCTGGGTAATGTGACCATTAGGACTGCTGGGCTGGGTAATGTCACCATTAGGACTGCTGGGTAATGTGACCATTAGGACCGATGGGTAATGTGACCATTAGGACCGCTGGAATATGCAATGTGACCATCATGACTGCTGGGCTGGGTAATGTGACCATTAGGACAGCTGGGCTGGGTAATGTGACCATTAGGACCGCTGGGTAATGTGACCATTAGGACTGCTGGGCTGGGTAATGTGACCATTAGGACTGCTGGGTAATGTGACCATTAGGACCGATGGGTAATGTGACCATTAGGACCGCTGGAATATGCAATGTGACCATCATGACTGCTGGGCTGGGTAATGTGACCATTAAGATAGCTGGGTAATGTGACCAGTAGGATCGCTTGGTAATGTGACCATTAGGACAGCTGGGCTGGGTAATGTGACCATTAGGACCGCTGGGCTGGGTAATGTGACCATTAGGACCGCAGGGTTGGGTAATGTGACCAGTAGGACCACTGGGCTGGTTAATGTGACCATAAGGACCTCTGGGCTGGGTAATGTGACCAGTAGGACCAATGGGCTGGGTAATGTGACCATTAGGACCACTGCGCTGGGTAATGTGACCATTAGGACCGCTGGCTAATGTGACCACTGGGCTGGGAAATGTGCCCATTAGGACCGCTGGCCTGGGTAATGTGAACATTAGGACCGCTGGGGTGAGTAGTGTGACCAAAGGACCAGTGAGACTGATCACAGAGTGAAACAGGCCGGTCCAAGACAAACACGCCTGCTTTACCACAAGGCTTTGCAAACATATAGCTTACAGTGGCCCTTTGCATCCAGAAGGATGCTATCCAGTTTCAGAACTCTGGAGAGACAGACGGCCAAAGTAAATGCAGGACGCGATGGACCAGGAGGAGGAGGCTTAGGAGGAGGAGGAGGAGGAAGAGGAGGCGGAGTAGGAGGAGGATTAGGAGGAAAAGGAGGAGGAGACTTAGGAGAAGGAGGAAGAGCATCAGGATCAGGAGGAGGAGGCTTAGGAGGAGGAGGAGGAGGAAGAGGAGGAAAATTAGGACTAGGAGGAGGATGAGCAGGAGTAGGATGAAAAGGAGGAGAAGGAAGAGGAGGGGGATTAGGAGGAAGAGGAGGAGGATGACAAGGACTAGGTGGATGATTAGGAGTGGGAGGAGGAAGAGGAGGAGGAGGAGGAGGAGGAGGAGGAGTAGGAGGATTAGGAGGGAAAGGAGGAGGAGGCTTAGGAGGAGGAGGAAAAAGATCAGGAGGAGGAGGCTTAGGAGGAGGTGGAGGAGGAAGAGGAGGGTTAGAAGGATGACAAGGAGGAGGAGGAGGAAGAGGAGGATTAGGAGGAGGAGGAAGCAGAGATGAAGTAGGAGTGGGATTAGGAAGAAGATGAGGAGGAGTAGGAGGAGGAAGATGAGGATGAGGAGGAGTAGGAGGAGAATTAGGAGGAATAAGAATAGAAGAATGACAAGGAGGAGAAAGAATAGGAGGAGGAGGAGGAGGAGGAAGAGGAGAAGAATGACAAGGAGGATTAGGAAGAAGAGGAGGAGGAAGAGGAGAAGGAGGAGGAAGAGAAGGAGGAGTAGGAGGAGGATTAGGAGGAAGAAGAAGATGAGGAGAAGGATGACAAGGAGGAGGACGACGAGGAGGAAAAGGAGGAGGAGGAGGATGACAAGGAGTAGGAGGAGGAAGAGGAGGGGGAGGAGGAAAAGGAGGCGGAGGAGGGTGACAAGGAGGAGGAGGAAGATAAGGAGGAGGAGAAGGATGAGGAGGAGGAGGGAAAGGAAGAGGAGGAGGTGAAGGATGACAAGGAGGAGGAGGATGACAAGGAGGAGGAGGAGGGGGAGGAAAGGGAGGTGTAGGAGACTATAAGGTGTCAGAACAGATGAAGCAGAGAAATGAGAGGAAGAGATATGAAGAAAATAAAAAGAGGTGGAGAAGTGGAAAAAGAGGTGGAGAAGGGGAAAAAGAGGTGGAGAAGGGGAAAAAGAGGTGGAGAAGGGGAAAAAGAGGTGGAGAAGGGGAAAAAGAGGAGAGTAAAAGAGGGATAGTTAGAGATACAGGCAGATTAGAACAGGTAGGTATTCTGTAGGTCACTGACCGCTTTGAGGATGGAGACTGCCTCCTTGCTTAGCCACACTGGGTAGAGGACATCATCGTGGAGAATGGACTCAAACAGGTCATCCTCATTGTCGGCCTCAAAGGGGGGCTGGCCAGCCATCATCTCGTACATAAGCACCCCCAGAGCCCACCAGTCCACAGAGGGGCCATATTCTAGCTCCTGTAGGATCTAAAACACATAGGGGGACAGGAAACAATGTAACACCATCTCATACACAAGCTTCTGTAGGATCTAAAACATACATGGGGACAGGAAACACTAACACCATCTACACTACGACAGGATCAATATGGTAGTAAAGGGGAACATAATATTATTAGGGATGATATTGTGAGAGAATGAGTGGAAGAAATGAGTACATGAGTTTAATTGATGGATTATGTGAGTGAGTGGGTGATAGTGAGTGAGTGGGTGATAGTGAGTGAGTGGGTGATAGTGAGTGAGTGGATTTTATTTTTAAGACAAATGTATTCATTTTTAAATTTAAAACATGGGTGGATGAAAGAGTGAGGGAGAGGGCAGAGTAGAGGGTATAGAAAGAGTACAGTACATGATAATAATAGAATACTGTCAGACTGTCTCAGATAAAAGGGTGGGTGGGTACTGTCAGACTGTCCCAGATGAATGGGTGGTTGAGTACTGTCAGACTGTCCCAGATGAATGGGTGGTGGAGTACTGTCAGACTGTCCCGGATGAATGGGTGGTGGAGTACTGTCAGACTGTCCCAGATGAATGGGTGGTGGAGTACTGTCAGACTGTCCCAGATGAATGGGTGGTTGAGTACTGTCAGACTGTCCCGGATGAATGGGTGGTGGAGTACTGTCAGACTGTCCCAGATGAATGGGTGGTGGAGTACTGTCAGACTGTCCCAGATGAATGGGTGGTTGAGTACTGTCAGACTGTCCCAGATGAATGGGTGGTTGAGTACTGTCAGACTGTCCCAGGTGAATGGGTGGTGGAGTACTGTCAGCCTGTCCCGGATGAATGGGTGGTTGAGTACTGCCAGACTGTCCCAGATGAATGGGTGGTGGAGTACTGTCAGACTGTCCCAGATGAATGGGTGGTTAGGTACTGTCAGACTGTCCCAGATGAATGGGTGGTTGAGTACTGTCAGACTGTCCCAGATGAATGGGTGGTTGAGTACTGTCAGACTGTCCCAGATGAATGGGTGGTTGAGTACTGTCAGACTGTTCCAGATAAGTGTGGGTTACCTCCGGAGCGATGTAGTCTGGGGTCCCACAGAAGGTGGTGGTGGTGACTCCATTGAGGATCCCCTCCTTACACATGCCAAAGTCAGCCAGTTTACAGTGGCCTTGTGCATCCAGCAGAATGTTATCCAGTTTCAGATCTCTGGAGAGACAGAGACAAAGAGACAACATGAGGGCCTAGGGGTAAGAGGGAAGCAGTTAGAGGTCAGAGGGAGAGGAGAGACAGAGACAAAGAGACAACATGAGGGCCTAGGGGTAAGGGGGAAGCAGTTAGAGGTCAGAGGGAGAGGAGAGACAGAGACAAAGAGACAACATGAGGGCCTAGGGGTAAGAGGGAAGCAGTTAGAGGTCAGAGGGAGAGGAGAGACAGAGACAAAGAGACAACATGAGGGCCTAGGGGTAAGAGGGACGCAGTTAGAGGTCAGACGGAGAGGAGAGACAGAGACAAAGAGACAACATGAGGGCCTAGGGGTAAGAGGGAAGCAGTTAGAGGTCAGACGTAGAGGAGAGACAGAGACAAAGAGACAACATGAGGGCCTAGGGGTAAGAGGGAAGCAGTTAGAGGTCAGAGGGAGAGGAGAGACAGAGACAAAGAGACAACATGAGGGCCTAGGGGTAAGAGGGAAGCAGTTAGAGGTCAGACGGAGAGGAGAGACAGAGACAAAGAGACAACATGAGGGCCTAGGGGTAAGAGGGAAGCAGTTAGAGGTCAGACGGAGAGGAGAGACAGAGACAAAGAGACAACATGAGGGCCTAGGGGTAAGAGGGAAGCAGTTAGAGAGGTCAGACGGAGAGGAGAGACAGAGACAAAGAGACAACATGAGGGCCTAGGGGTAAGAGGGGAGCAGTTAGAGAGGTCAGACGGAGAGGAGAGACAGAGACAAAGAGACAACATGAGGGCCTAGGGGTAAGAGGGAAGCAGTTAGAGAGGTCAGACGGAGAGGAGAGACAGAGACAAAGAGACAACATGAGGGCCTAGGGGTAAGAGGGAAGCAGTTAGAGGTCAGAGGGAGAGGAGAGACAGAGACAAAGAGACAACATGAGGGCCTAGGGGTAAGAGGGAAGCAGTTAGAGGTCAGAGGGAGAGGAGAGACAGAGACAAAGAGACAACATGAGGGCCTAGGGGTAAGAGGGGAGCAGTTACAGAGGTCAGAGGGAGAGGAGAGACAGAGACAAAGAGACAACATGAGGGCCTAGGGGTAAGAGGGGAGCAGTTAGAGGTCAGAGGGAGAGGAGAGACAGAGACAAAGAGACAACATGAGGGCCTAGGGGTAAGAGGGGAGCTGTTACAGAGGTCAGAGGGAGAGGAGAGACAGAGACAAAGAGACAACATGAGGGCCTAGGGGTAAGACGGAAGCAGTTAGAGGTCAGACGGAGAGGAGAGACAGAGACAAAGAGACAACATGAGGGCCTAGGGGTAAAAGGGAAGCAGTTAGAGAGGTCAGACGGAGAGGAGAGACAGAGACAAAGAGACAACATGAGGGCCTAGGGGTAAGAGGGAAGCAGTTAGAGGTCAGAGGGAGAGGAGAGACAGAGACAAAGAGACAACATGAGGGCCTAGGGGTAAGAGGGAAGAAGTTAGAGGTCAGAGGGAGAGGAGAGACAGAGACAAAGAGACAACATGAGGGCCTAGGGGTAAGAGGGGAGCAGTTACAGAGGTCAGAGGGAGAGGAGAGACAGAGACAAAGAGACAACATGAGGGCCTAGGGGTAAGAGGGGAGCAGTTAGAGGTCAGAGGGAGAGGAGAGACAGAGACAAAGAGACAACATGAGGGCCTAGGGGTAAGAGGGGAGCAGTTACAGAGGTCAGAGGGAGAGGAGAGACAGAGACAAAGAGACAACATGAGGGCCTAGGGGTAAGACGGAAGCAGTTAGAGGTCAGACGGAGAGGAGAGACAGAGACAAAGAGACAACATGAGGGCCTAGGGGTAAGAGGGAAGCAGTTAGAGGTCAGAGGGAGAGGAGAGACAGAGACAAAGAGACAACATGAGGGCCTAGGGGTAAGAGGGAAGCAGTTAGAGGTCAGAGGGAGAGGAGAGACAGAGACAAAGAGACAACATGAGGGCCTAGGGGTGAGAGGGAAGCAGTTAGAGGTCAGAGGGAGAGGAGAGACAGAGACAAAGAGACAACATGAGGCCTAGGGGTAAGAGGGAAGCAGTTAGAGGTCAGAGGGAGAGGAGAGACAGAGACAAAGAGACAACATGAGGGCCTAGGGGTAAGAGGGAAGCAGTTAGAGGTCAGAGGGAGAGGAGAGACAGAGACAAAGAGACAACATGGGGGCCTAGGGGTAAGAGGGAAGCAGTTAGAGGTCAGAGGGAGAGGAGAGACAGAGACAAAGAGACAACATGAGGGCCTAGGGGTAAGAGGGGAGCAGTTACAGAGGTCAGAGGGAGAGGAGAGACAGAGACAAAGAGACAACATGGGGGCCTAGGGGTAAGAGGGGAGCAGTTAGAGGTCAGAGGGAGAGGAGAGGAGAGACAAAGAGACAACATGAGGGCCTAGGGGTAAGAGGGAAGCAGTTAGAGGTCAGAGGGAGAGGAGAGACAGAGACAAAGAGACAACATGAGGGCCTAGGGGTAAGAGGGGAGCAGTTAGAGGTCAGACGGAGAGGAGAGACAGAGACAAAGAGACAACATGAGGGCCTAGGGGTAAGAGGGGAGCAGTTACAGAGGTCAGAGGGAGAGGAGAGACAGAGACAAAGAGACAACATGAGGGCCTAGGGGTAAGAGGGGAGCAGTTACAGAGGTCAGAGGGAGAGGAGAGACAGAGACAAAGAGACAACATGAGGGCCTAGGGGTAAGAGGGAAGCAGTTAGAGGTCAGAGGGAGAGGAGAGACAGAGACAAAGAGACAACATGAGGGCCTAGGGGTAAGAGGGAAGCAGTTAGAGGTCAGAGGGAGAGGAGAGGAGAGACAGAGACAAAGAGACAACATGAGGGCCTAGGGGTAAGAGGGAAGCAGTTAGAGGTCAGACGGAGAGGAGAGACAGAGACAAAGAGACAACATGAGGGCCTAGGGGTATGAGGGAAGCAGTTAGAGGTCAGAGGGAGAGGAGAGGAGAGACAGAGACAAAGAGACAACATGAGGGCCTAGGGGTAAGAGGGGAGCAGTTAGAGGTCAGAGGGAGAGGAGAGACAGAGACAAAGAGACAACATGAGGGCCTAGGGGTAAGAGGGGAGCAGTTAGAGGTCAGAGGGAGAGGAGAGACAGAGACAAAGAGACAACATGAGGGCCTAGGGGTAAGAGGGAAGCAGTTAGAGGTCAGAGGGAGAGGAGAGACAGAGACAAAGAGACAACATGAGGGCCTAGGGGTAAGAGGGGAGCAGTTAGAGGTCAGACGGAGAGGAGAGACAGAGACAAAGAGACAACATGAGGGCCTAGGGGTAAGAGGGAAGCAGTTAGAGGTCAGACGGAGAGGAGAGACAGAGACAAAGAGACAACATGAGGGCCTAGGGGTAAGAGGGAAGCAGTTAGAGGTCAGAGGGAGAGGAGAGACAGAGACAAAGAGACAACATGAGGGCCTAGGGGTAAGAGGGAAGCAGTTAGAGGTCAGACGGAGAGGAGAGACAGAGACAAAGAGACAACATGAGGGCCTAGGGGTAAGAGGGAAGCAGTTAGAGGTCAGAGGGAGAGGAGAGACAGAGACAAAGAGACAACATGAGGGCCTAGGGGTAAGAGGGAAGCAGTTAGAGGTCAGACGGAGAGGAGAGACAGAGACAAAGAGACAACATGAGGGCCTAGGGGTAAGAGGGAAGCAGTTAGAGGTCAGAGGGAGAGGAGAGAGAGAAAGATCATGAGGAGAGACAGAAAGAGAGAGAAGATAGAGAGAGGAGGGAGAGAGAGACAGAAAGAGAGAGATGGAGAGAGAGACAGAAAGAGAGGAGATGGAGAGAGAAGGAGGGAGAGAGACAGAAAGAGAGAGGAGATACAGAGAGGAGGGAGAGAGAGAAAGAGAAAGAAAGCAGAGATAGAGAGAGAAGGAGGGAGAGAGAGATCTACATAAAGAATGTGGTTGACATGACATTCTATACTAGAAGAGAGAAAGAGAGAGGAAGCACAGTAGAATGATCCCACATTTCGTTCAGACCAATACAAGCATAGAAATGGACACATTTACAGTGATGTATATAAAGCATCTATCAACATGAATATAATATAGATCACAGGTAAGATAAGTAATCACTGTGACATCAATATATTGGGTAAAGAGTAAGAGAAAGTCTATTGAAAAGGACATGGAAACTCAGTGCTTTTACTCAGTGAACAGACACAATGTCAAATATAATCTCAGTGTGTCACGTTCTGACCTTAGTTCCTTTATTATGTCTTTGTTTTAGTTTGGTCAGGGAGTGAGTTGGGATGGGTTGTCTATGTTCGTTTTTCTATGTTGTGTTTTGTGTTTGGCCTGGTATGGTTCTCAATCAGAGGCAGGTGTTGTTAGTTGTCTCTGATTGAGAATCATACTTAGGCAGCCTTTTCCCACCTGTGTTTTGTGTTTGGCCTGGTATGGTTCTCAATCAGAGGCAGGTGTTGTTAGTTGTCTCTGATTGAGAATCATACTTAGGCAGCCTTTTCCCACCTGTGTTTTGTGTTTGGCCTGGTATGGTTCTCAATCAGAGGCAGGTGTGGTTAGTTGTCTCTGATTGAGAATCATACTTAGGCAGCCTTTTCCCACCTGTGTTTGGTGGGTGATTATTTCCTGTTTAGTGTTTTTTCCATTCACCTTACAGGACTGTTTGTTTGTCGTTTATTGTTTTGTTCAGTGTTCAGTTACTTTATTAAAAATATGAACACTTACCAAGCTGCGCTTTGGTCCTCACCTTACTCCACCCCTGTTTGATCGTTACACAGTGTTCTTACTCAGTGAACAGACACAATGCCAAATATTCTCTCAGTGTTCTTACTCAGTGAACAGACACAATGCCAAATATTCTCTCAGTGTTCTTACTCAGTGAACAGAAACAATGCCAAATATTCTCTCAGTGTTCTTACTCAGTGAACAGACACAATGCCAAATATTCTCTCAGTATTCTTACTCAGTGAACAGAAACAATGCCAAATATTCTCTCAGTGTTCTTACTCAGTGAACAGAAACAATGGCATAGGACTTTCCCAGTATGGAGGCCAAGAGCACTGTGAGGAGCTATCGGAACTACGGCGGCTACTGATGACATACACATACAGTATACACACACACACACACACACACACACACACACACACACACACACACACACACACACACACACACACACACACACACACACACACACAGATAGATAGATAGATAGGGGGTGCAAAGTTAAAGAGCTGTTCCACAGACACACAGTCGTGTGTCTCTTCATCGCTCCTCGCCTTTATCACGGGGAGCAAGCGAGGGATGGAGGGTGCTGTTGGACATGGTGGGAGAGGAGGAACAGAAGGGAAGATAAGAGGTCTCTGATGAATGATGCCAGGCAGAAGCATGAAACCAGTCGGGTCAGGGTTTGATGGTTGATTGCTGAAAATATGTCAACATCTTTTCAGATGCCCTTCAGCCCCTGAAATGGGAGGGTGTGTGTGTGTGGGGGGGGGGGGGGGGGGGGGGGGTTATTTGTGTGTGCACAAATAACCCCTGTTACACAACTGTTCTGTTTTAGAGGCCTACAGGAGGCATATCCACAATATCCAATGTCCCATGGGAGTGACATGTGGTAGGTTTAGTTGGGTTCCTTCATTCCCATAAAACGTTGATTTTGTACAGGTAATATCGCCATAGACTTTCCTGCCAAGGTGCTATGTATGAACATGGCATCTCAACTATGGCCTGATGTTATAACATCTGGTATCTACTGCATATTGCAAGAATTTCAAAAAGTGTTTGGTACTAAGCATGCAAAGAATACTTGGATGAACTCCCTCCATAGGGGTGAACAGGTGGATAATCCTCTCTCTCTTTCTCTCCCTCTCTCTCTCTATTCCTCTCTTTCTCTCTCCTTACTTGATGAGACTAAACTATGTTGTAAAATCCTTTAAAAAAACGATGTTTCTGCAAGATACTGTACTGTACTCTGCACCCACTGATTCCTAATGTCTAGTGGACATGGTGTTCAATTGACATTTTAGTACAAAGGCATGTATAGCTTTAAGGTCAAGCTAACCATTAAAACTATTTCAATGTATTTTAGTTGGGGTTCATTTATCTGCGGCAAGAAAGATGTATACAACCCAATAACCCAGGAAGTTTAAAATGAGCATTTTGATGTAGTCTGCACAATTGATGATGACGATGATCAATGATTTGATTGCACAGCACTGTGCATCAGTGGCCTCTCCATGTGTAGCAGCAGGTGCTCAAGAGCGCTAATGGAATGATATTTTAAGAAGTTTATTGAGTATACCCTGTGACGGTTATACTTCGATAACCTAGGTGTTGCGGCTAATATAATATATAATATGCCATGTTGCAGACTCTTTTATCTAAAGCGACTTACAGTAGTTTGTTTATACATTTTCAGATGGGTGGCCTTAGTGGTAATCAAACCCACAATCCTGATGTTGCAAGTGCCATGCTCTACCAACTGAGTGAAACTGACTTAATGTTTTACACGTAGAAGCAGTCATGCTACCATGTTGATAGTTTTATCAACGTTCTGGCTCTTGGATCTCTCTTTAATTCCTTGCACAACCCATTTTTCTCTAGAGGGAAGGCCTTTGGGACAGAGTATGGTAGTAGGCGCCAGGTTTCTGTCAAGAACTGCAATGCTGCTGGGTTTTTTCCACTCAACAGTTTCCTGTGTATCAAGAATGGTCCACCACCCAAAGGACATCCAGCCAACTAGACACAACCGTGGGAAGCATTGGAGTCAACATGGGCCAGCATCCATGTGGAATGCTTTCGACACCTTGTATAGTCCATGCCCAGATTAATTGAGACTGTTCTGAGGGCAAAAAAAGAACTCAATATTAGGAAGGTGTTCTTTACATTTTGTACACTCAGTGTATAATTTAAGGTTCAAAAACATTTGGGATGGTAAAATGTTTTCAATGTAAACTTAAATGACTAAAATCAGATATTATTAAGTATCTAGAAAATATTATTTGGCTAACTTTGCCACCGCTGCTTAAAAAATGAGGGGAAACACTGTAATGATGAATTAAAACATGCATGAGACAAATGAAGTAGAATACAAGCTGACATTAAAACTACAACAAGAAACTTGGGTTCAAGAACGCTTCAAACAAACAAACTCCAACTGAGATTATTGCTTGCAAAACAGATCAAAACTGATATTAAGAAGACAGAATTTTATCATAGTAGTGTACCACAGGTGGCTGGTGGAACCTTAATTGTGTTTGGCACCCATCCATTCACTTCATTCCAGCAATTATTGTGTGCTGTCCTCCCTTCAACAGCCTCCTGTGTATATGATAAATAAACATGAGTTACTATCACCACTGTCAGGACCTTTCCTCAGGATGTTGGCAACATTGAAAATATGTTATATCACCCAATTATTCTTTGATGATACATTTGCCTCTTTTTCTCAGCTGCAGGAAAATGTCAATCTCCCCAATCCCACTTTTTCCGCTATCTCCAGACTAGAAACTTTGTCAGAGCTAACACACCTTGATTTCCCCATAGGCCTGCGAATACAGCTATAGAGAGCATCTTGGAGTTGAACAAGCTTCCGAGGGGCGCAATTTCAGATGTATATGCAATCAATTCATGACTTACAGAACCCTTCTTTGGTGCCTTTAAAGACTCGATGGGAAAAGGATTTGGGGGAGGAACTTGGGGAAGACGCCTGGGAATCTGTGCTGCACAGGGTGCACTCGTCCTCTTTTAGCACTAGACACAGCCTCATTCAATTCAAGGTGGTTCACCGTATCCACTGGTCGGGGGCCAAACTTGGAAGAATAGTCTCTGATTTTGATCCTACCTGTGTCAGATGTAAAGTGGAACCAGCCACACTGTTGCATATGTTTTGGGGCTGTCATAAACTGTCAGGTTTCTGGGAATTCATATTTAAATGTTTCTCTGATATATATGACACTGTTATAGATCCGTCTCCCCTTACAGCCCTTTTTGGAGTACTGCCCATAGGTACCCCCTGTCAAGAATCCAGTCGGACACTGTTGCTTATACAACTCTTTTAGCTAGACGGCTAATACTATAGAAATGGAAGATGGCAGCTCCCCCATCTTATAAATATTGGGTGAGAGATGTGTTGTGCTCTCTGAAACTAGAACACATTCAATTCAATTCACGTGGGAACCCCAAACTGTTTAATGAGGATTGGGCTCCATTCCGGTCTTACTTTAAACAGTTCATCCTCTGATGGCATTCCAAATCAAACTAAAATAAGTCTGCATTTGATCCCCCTGTGACTTAAGGGTTGGAGGAGCTTCTCTCTGTGTTTTTGCTGGGGGGGCATTAAGGTCCATGTGCTTATTGATTGTGACCCGCGGATGCCTTGTTCGTCTTGCCCTGGCAGAGACTGAAGTGTGAGCTTGTTTTTCCCAGTTATTTTTACATTTTGTTCACGCCTACATGAATAATCATTCTATTTTATTTTATTTTAAAGCATTGTAAACTTTATTTTGGGTCCAGTGGATGGTTGGTCTGTGGCCATGACTGTCTGTGAGTGGTTGCATTTCTCCACCCTTATCCCTTGACTGTTTACAGGAACAATGGTGAGGTGTTTGCTCTGTCCCTGTACTATAGATTGCCCTTTAACCCTTGTAGCCTACTGCCTGGTGTGTTTAACTTGTCTAAAGTATAGTATCTTTAAAGACATTCTTTTAGTTGTATTTATTTGTATTTATTTTTTCTAGTTGAGTATATTATTTATATTGCTTTGTGTTGTCTGTGTGTCTGTGTGTCTGTGTGTCTGTGTGTGTGTGTGTGTGTGTGTGGGTGTGTGTGTGTGTGTGTGTGGGTCTGTGTGTGTGTGTGTGTGTGGGTGTGTGTGTGTGGGTGTGTAAAACTTAATAAACAGAGTAAAAAAAAAAAAACATATGTTATATCACACACACGCTCGCATACATCGGAAAAAGGTTGTATCATCCACACACGCGCACACACACACATACAGCAATCAGGCTCAATTGAGAGCATTTCCTGTGTTTCGAGTTCATCTTGTGGAGTGATTTTTCCATTACGTACTCAGTAACCCTAAGTGCTCTGACAGCTAACATCCCTCCCTCTGCTTCGAATGAGCTCCCACTTTTAAAAGACAGAAACACACATGCACACACACACACACACACACACACACGCACACGCACACGCAGACGCACACACACACACACACACACACACACACACACACACACACACACACACACACACACACACACACACACACTATAATGATCTATTAGGAACCATGTACCAGCCCATGATCAATAGTGAATAAGTCAATATTCAAGAAGTTCTAAAATGACAGCCATTTTACAGGCTCCTGACTGGTATTTTGTGTATTTTTAGAAAAGAGCTTCTAAGTGTCAGAAAAGCTATCACTAACCTCGATTTGGGCGATCACTTCTTCTTCAATGAGCCGAAGGCGAAAGACAAATTGATTATCCCGGACCAGGCCCTAATGCCCAACACTTGAAGAAGACCCTGATGAGCCAAGGTGTCTCTCAGTTCTATTGACGAATGTACAATCGCTGGAGTCTAACTGGACAAGCTCCATTCGAGACTATCCTACAGTATCAACAGGACATTAAAAACTGTAATACACTATGCTTCTCAGAGTCATGGCTGAGTCCGGTAAGCTGTCTATTTACTACCACAAACCAATGTTGGCACTTAGACAGCGTCAATACAGGACTAAGATCGAATCCTCCTACACCGGCTCTAATGCTCGTCGGAGAGCTGCCCAGCTGCCCAGCTCAGCCGAGAGCTGCCCAGTGAGGCGGGATTACCAGATGAGCTAAATGTCTTCTATGCTCACGTCGAGGCAAGCGAAACTGAACCACGCATAAGAGCACCAGTTGTTCTGAAGGACTGTATGATCAAACTCTCCGTAGCCGATATGAGTAAGACCTTTAAACAGGTTAAAACAATGATTTTATTTTATATTTCACCTTTAGTTAACCAGGTAGGTCACTTGAGAACAAGTTCTCATTTACAACTGCGACCTGACCAAGATGCAGCAAAGCAGTGCGACAAAAACAAAAAAAACACAGAGTTACACATGGGATAAACAAACGTACAGTCAATAACACAATAGAAAAATCTATACAGTACCTTGCGAAAGTATTCGGCCCCCTTGAACTTTGCGACCTTTTGCCACATTTCAGGCTTCAAACATAAAGATATAAAACTGTATTTTTTTGTGAAGAATCAACAACAAATGGGACACAATCATGAAGTGGAACGACATTTATTGGATATTTCAAACTTTTTTAACAAATCAAAAACTGAAAAATTGGGCGTGCAAAATTATTCTTTTTGCTTATTTAAGATGGTGAGGAAAGCACCTTTAAAGAATAACCAGGGATCCTCTACTGACGGGATGAGGTCAATATCCTTCCAGGATACCCGGGCCAGGTTGATTAGAAAGGCCTGCTTGCTGAAGTGTTTTAGGGAGCGTTTGACAGTGATGATGGGTAGTCGTTTGACTGCGGACCCATTACGGATGCAGGCAATAAGGCTGAGATCCTGGTTGAAGACAGCAGAGGTGTATTTAGAGGACAGGCTGGTCAGGAAGATATCTATGAGGGTGCCCGTGTTTACGTATTTAGGGTTGTACCAGGTAGGTTCATTGATCATTTGTGTGAGATTGAGGGCATCTAGCTTAGATTGTAGGACGGCCGGGGTGTTAAGCATATCCCAGTTTAGGTCACCTAACAGTACGAACTCTGAAGATAAATGGGGGGCAATCAATTCACATATGGTGTCCAGGGCACAGCTGGGGGCTGAGGTGGGTCTATAACAAGCGGCAACAGTGAGTGATTTTTAAAAGTAGAAGCTCAAACCGTTTGGGCACAGACCTGGAGAGCATGAAAGAACTCTGCAGACTATCTCTGCATTAGATTGCAACTTCGCCCCCTTTGGCAGTTCTATCTTGGCGGAAAATGTTGTAGTTGGGGATGGAAATGTCCAAATTTTTGGTGGCCAGGATTCAGACACGGCTAGGACATCTGAGTTGGCGGAGTGTGCTAAAGCAGCGAATGAAACAATCTTAGGGTGTAGGCTTCTGAAGTTAACATGCATGAAACCACAGCTTTTACGGTTCCAGAAGTCAACAAATGAGAGCACCTGGGGAATAGGTGTAATGCTGGGGGCTGCAGGGCCTGGATTAACCTCTACATCACCAGAGGAACAGAGGAGGAGTTTGATAATGGTACAGCTAAAGGCTATAAGAATTGGTCTTCTAATGTGTTGGGAACAGAAAATAAAAGGAGCAGATTTCGAGGCGTGGTAGAATATATTCAGCGCATAATGTACAGAAAAGGGTATGGTAGGATGTGAGTACAGTGGAGGTAAACCTGGGCGTTGAGTGACAATGAGAGAGGTTTTGTCTCTGGAGGCACCAGTTAAGCCCGGTAAGGTCTCTGCATGTGTGTGGGGTGGGAAAAAAGAGCTATCTATGGCATGTTAAGCGGGACCGAGGGCTCTACAGTGAAATAAAACAATAAGAACTAGCCGAGACAGCAGTAGACAAGGCATATTGACATTAGAGAGGCATAAAGCAATCACAGGTGTTGATCGGGAGAGCTAAGACAACAACGAGTAACAGGTGATGAATGGGCAGAGCGGGTCGGTTAGGTACATACAGGACCTGAGTTTGAGGCTGGGGCCGACAGGTAAACATAATGAGGTACTGTGTTATTGAAACAGTCCAGGGGGCATCAGCTGTGTAGCCGAGTGATCATAGGGTCCAATGAGCAGCAATAGGTGAGTCCAGGCCAATTGGCAAAAGAAGTATTGTAGCCCTAGAATTAGCTGGTATATGGGCCTAGCTCGAGGATAGCTCAAGGATAACTGGTGCTTGCTTCGGGACAGAGGCGTTAGCTAACAGTAGCCACTCGTTTGCAGCTAGCTAGTTGCGATGATCCGGTGTAATGATCCAGAGCGTCAGGAATCCGGTGATGTAGTAGAGAGAAGCAATCCGATGTGCTCTGAGTTGATACCGCGCTGTGCAGACTGTCAGGTGTTGTCCGAGCTAAAGGTGAAGACCACTAGCCGTGGCTAACAAAGACTAGTAGCTAGT
Source organism: Oncorhynchus kisutch (assembly GCF_002021735.2). Lineage (NCBI taxonomy): Eukaryota > Metazoa > Chordata > Actinopteri > Salmoniformes > Salmonidae > Oncorhynchus > Oncorhynchus kisutch. The sequence goes on from NC_034184.2 coordinate 3,591,799, forward strand.
TAGCTGGCTAGCTCCTGATGGAAGTTCCAGTTATAAGGAATAAAAATAGCAGATCCGTACCACATTGGGTGAAGCGGGTTTCAGGAAAGTACATTTAGTTTGTAGATAGAAAGTGAGATTAAAATATATATGAAAAAATGTGCTATTTACACGGGATAAGACACAGGATAAGACAAAGACAAACATGTCCGACTGCTACGCCATCTTGGAAAATAAAATAAAAAATTCATAAGGGCGCAGGGCCAGATGACCAAATGACCACTGACCAAATGGCAAGTGTCTTCACTGACATTTTCAACCTCTCTCTGACCCAGTCTGTAATACCTACATATTTCAAGCAAACAGGCATCAGTCCCTGTGCCAAAGAGTAGCACTCACTTCTGTAAACATGAAATGCTTTGAAAGGCAGGTTATGGCAGGTTATCCTGATTGACTTGTCACTTTTATCCCTACCCACATGTACATGCAGTATTACCTCAATTACCTCAAGAACCTCATACCCCTGCACATTGACTCAGTCCTGGTACTCCTTCAACATAGCCTTGTTATTGTTGTTTTTTGCGTTACTGTTTCCTTTTTTATTTAGCAAATATTTGTCTTCCTTTTTAACTGCATTGTTGGGAATGGGCTCCTAAGTAAGCATTTCACTGTAAAGATTACACCTGCTGAATTCAGTGCATGTGACCAATAAAACGCCATTTGATTTGTAAAAGAGACATTGTGAGAATAGCTTTGAACACAGTAGACAGGACTCTGCCGTGCCCTGATTGTATTACTGCTGATGATATCTGGAAACGTGCATGTACACCCTGGCCCATACTGTTGCTAGTCCCAATTCTGACTTGTGCTCTCATATCTGCTTCACTGATTTCTGCTCTCGTAATAGCCTGGGTTTTCTGCATGCTAATACTAGAAGCTTATTACCTAAAATGTATCAATTGAAAGTGTAGGTTCACAGCTCCAATCCAGATGTGTTGGTCATTACTGAGGTATGACACCAAACACCCAGAAAAGGCTACTCCGCTCGATGTTATCCTCACAAATAATCCTGATAGGTATTAGTCTGGTGTTTTCTGTAATGACCTTAGTGATCACTGTTTTACAGCCTGTTTTTGTCATAGATGCTTGCTATATAGCTTTAATGAGCAAACCTTCATTCATGAACTGGCCTCTGTAAAATGGTATAGAATCAGCTTGATCCCCTCTGTCGAAGACTCTTGGACCTAAGTTTTTGATATTTTCAATGGTATTGTTAACAAACATGCTCCCATAAAGAAAATGAGAATTAAAAACAGGTTCAGCCCCTGGTTCAACCGTGATCATGCAGAGTTACGCCACCTCAAGAATTGCATTTGGCGAAAGGCTTGGCACACGCATACTCAGGCTGACTGGCTATCGTTCAGGCAAATGAGAAATAAGTACACTCAGGCTATCCAGAAGGTCAAAATTAGTTACGCTAAGGAGCAGTTCTGTCTCTGTGGGTCTAACACCAAGAAGTTCTGGAAAACAGTTAAAGACCTGGAGAATAAATCCTCCTCCTCACAGCTGCCCATGTCCCTTAATGTTGATGATGTGGTTGTTACTGACAAGAAGCACATGGCTGTGCTCTTTAATCACCCCTTCATTAAGTCAAGATTCTTATATGACTCAGCCATGCCTCCTTGCCTGTCCAACATTTCCTCATCTCCCACACATTCTAATGCAACTATCCCTGATGCTTCTCCCTCTTTTTCCCCTGCCCCGCTACAAATTTCTCCCTGCAGGCAGTCACTGAGTCCAAAGTGCTAAAGGAGCTCCTTAAACTTGACCCCAAAAAACATCTGGGTCAGATGTTGTAGACCCTTTCTTCTTTAAGGTTGCTGACCCTATCATGGCCAAGCCTATATCCCACATTTTTAACATGTCTCTCCTTTCTGGGGAGGTTCCCATTGCTTGGAAGGCAGCCACGGTTCGTCCTTTATTTAAAGGGGGAGATCAAGCTGATCCTAACTGTTATAGGCCTATTTCTATTTTGCCCTGTTTATCAAAAGTGTTTGAAAAACTTGTCAATAGTCAACTGACTGGCTTTCTTGATGTCTATAGTATTCTCTCTGGTATGCAATCTGGTTACCGCTCAGGTTACTGCAACCTTAAAGGTCCTCAATGATGTCACCATTGCCCTTGATTCTAAGTAATCTGTAGTTATTTTTATTGACTTGGCCAAAGCTTTTGATACGGTAGACCATTCCATTCTTGTGGGCCGGATGAGGAGAATTGGTGTCTCTGAGGGGTCTTAGTGTAAGGGAGTGCGTAACTGGCGGCAGGGAAGTCAGGCGCAGGAGAGCAAAACTGGGTAATCAACGGAGCAGTTTTATTCATAAAACCACCGGAAACCAGAACAACAAACAAATGGATACAAAACCCGTCGCGCACCAGAGAAAACGTGCACATGCACTTACAATAAACAATTCCGCACAAAGACATGGGAGGAACAGAGGGTAAATAAACAACATGTAATGAGGGAATTGAGACCACAAATATGGGAAGTATGGGAAGACAAGACAAAACAAAAGGAAAATGAAAAGTGGATCGATGATGGCTAGAAGACCGGCAACGCTGAGTGCCGCCCGAACAAGGAGAGGAACCGACTTCGGCGAAGTTGTGACACTTTGGGCTGGTTGGCGACCTACCTCTCTCAAAGAGTGCAGTGTATAAAGTCAGAAAATCTGCTGTCTCAGCCACTGCCTGTCACCAAGGAAGTACCCCAAGGCTTGATCCTAGGCCCAACACTCTTAATTTACATCAACAACATAGCTCAGGCAGTAGGAAGCTCTCTCATCCATTTATATGCAGATGATGCAGTCTTATATTCAGCTGGCCCCTCCCCGAATGTTGTGTTAAATTATTTAAAACAAAGCTTTCTTAGTGTCCAACAAGTTTCTCTACCCATAACCTTGTTCTGAACACCTCCAAAACAAAGGTCATGTGGTTTGGTAAGAAGAATGCCCCTCTCCTCACAGGTGTGATTACTACCTCTGAGGGTTTAGAGCTTGATGTAGTCACCTCATACAAGTACTTGGGAGTATGGATAGATGGTGCACTCTCCTTCTCTCAGCACATATCAAAGCTGCAGGCTAAAGTTACATCTAGACTTGGTTACCTCGATCGCTCCTCTTTCACTCCAGCTGCCAAACTAACCCTGATTCAGATGATCATCCTACCCATGCTAGATTACGGAGACATAATTTATAGATCTGTATGTAAGGGTGCTCTCGAGCGGCTAGATGTTCTTTACCATTCGGCCATTAGATTAGCCACTAATGCTCCTTATAGGACACATCACTGCACTGTATACTCCTCTATAAACTGGTCATCTCAGTTTACCCCGTCGCAAGACCCACTGGTTGATGCTTATTTATAAAACCCTCTTAGGCCTCACTCCCCCCTATCTGAGATATCTACTGCAGCCCTTCCTCCACATACAACACCCGTTCTGCCAGTCACATTCTGTTAAAGGTCCCAAAGCACACATCCCTGGGTCGTTCCTCTTTTCAGTTTACTGTAGCTAGCGACTGCAACAAACACTCAAGCTGGACAGTTTTATCTCTATCTCTTAATTTAAAGACTCAATCATGGACACTCTTACTGACAGTTGTGGCTGCTTCACGTGATGTATTGATGTCTCTACCTTCTGCCCTTTGTGCCGTTATCTTTGCCCAATAATGTTTGTACCATGTTTTGTGCTGCTACCATGTTGTGTTGCTACCATGTTGTGTTGCTACCATGTTGTTGTCATGTGGTGTTGCTACCATGCTGTGTTGTCATGTGTTGCTGCCATGCTATGTTGTTGTCTTAGGTCTCTTAGGTCTTTATGTAGTGTTGTGGTGTCTCTCTTGTCATGATGTGTGTTTGACCTATATATCTTTTCTTTATCACAGCTCCCGTCCCCGCAGGAGGCCTTTTTGTCACGTTCTGACCTTAGATTTTTTTGTTATGTCTTTGTTTTAGGTTGGTCAGGGAGTGAGTTGGGATGGGTTGTCTATGTTCGTTTTTCTATGTTGTGTTTTGTGTTTGGCCTGGTATGGTTCTCAATCAGAGGCAGGTGTTGTTAGTTGTCTCTGATTGAGAATCATACTTAGGCAGCCTTTTCCCACCTGTGTTTTGTGTTTGGCCTGGTATGGTTCTCAATCAGAGGCAGGTGTCGTTAGTTGTCTCTGATTGAGAATCATACTTAGGCAGCCTTTTCCCACCTGTGTTTTGTGTTTGGCCTGGTATGGTTCTCAATCAGAGGCAGGTGTCGTTAGTTGTCTCTGATTGAGAATCATACTTAGGCAGCCTTTTCCCACCTGTGTTTTGTGTTTGGCCTGGTATGGTTCTCAATCAGAGGCAGGTGTGGTTAGTTGTCTCTGATTGAGAATCATACTTAGGCAGCCTTTTCCCACCTGTGTTTGGTGGGTGATTATTTCCTGTTTAGTGTTTTTTCCATTCACCTTACAGGACTGTTTGTTTGTCGTTTATTGTTTTGTTCAGTGTTCAGTTACTTTATTAAAAATATGAACACTTACCAAGCTGCGCTTTGGTCCTCACCTTACTCCACCCCTGTTTGATCGTTACACAGTGTTCTTACTCAGTGAACAGACACAATGCCAAATATTCTCTCAGTGTTCTTACTCAGTGAACAGACACAATGCCAAATATTCTCTCAGTGTTCTTACTCAGTGTTCTTACTCAGTGACTCGTGTTTCGTGGGTGATTGTTTTCTGTTCAGTGTTTTTTCAGCACCATACAGGACTGTTTGTTTGTTGTTTTATTGTTTTGTTTTCAGTGTTCAATTACTTTATTAAAGAATATGGACACTTACCACGCTGCGCATTGGTCCTCCTCTTCTTCCACTTACGACAAACGTTACACTTTTGCCTTTTGGTAGGCCGTTATCGTAAATAAGAATTTGTTCTTAACTGACTTAGTTAAATAGGTTAAATAAAGGTTAAATAAAAAAATTAAAAACATTCCTAAGCTAACACACACAGATAATCAATGGAGGCCATAGACAGAATGTGGGCTGTTTTCCTTTAGATACACTAACTATTGGAGTTACAAAATTACAATCTTGTTTTCAGAAAATCTCCCATTGACATAGCAATGGACATAGGGTGGGTGAAGGAGAGGGAGAAAGAGAGAAAGATGAAGAGGGATAGAAATCTGGTAGAAATTAGAATAATCTGAGGAGGTATCTGAATACAGAAAGGTCACAGAGAGGTCAAAAGGACACAGAGGTCATGGAGAAGAAGAATACGGGGGTTACTGTAGTATCATATCTGGGGTAGCTTTAAATACCTCTTTATTTCACAGTATGCATGTCACACATGGGTGGAATGTTTGTATGTATGCACAGCATGTTTATAGTTAGGTTCATAAATTTAGAGGTGTATGAGTGTGCATGTGAACTGAGCATGTACACAGTATGTGGGTGGCCTTTGTGGTGCATGTGAGTATGATTGTTTGTGTATTGTGCCGTGCTCTGTTGTGAATGCCGCCCATAGGGTCTCCAGTCTCAGGTGAGCTTGTGCAGAGCAAGGAGGACGGACAGAAAGCCTGGTGATAGACTCCTCTATACATAAAATCCCTCCCCTCCCTATCTACAGTGGCTTACAGCCTCCCTCCCCTCCCCACCCCTCTCTTCCTCTCCCTACCTCTCCTCTCCTCTCCTCTCTTCATCTACAGTAGCTTACAGCCTCCTTCCCTTCCCCTCCCCTCTCCTCTCTTCCCCTCCCTACACTTCCTCTCCTCTCCTCTCCTCTCCTCTCCTCTCCTCTCCTCTCCTCTCCTCTCCTCTCCTCTCCTCTCCTCTCCTCTCCTCTCCTCTCCTCTCCTCTCCTCTCCTCTCCTCTCCTCTCCTCTCCTCTCCTCTCCTCTCCTCTCTTCTCTTCTCCTCTCCTCTCATCTCCCTATCTACAGTGACATACATGCCTCTACCAGTTAACTGCAAGCCAGTCCAGGCTTGTCCCACAACACTAACAGATCAAACTGCTACTGTCTCTAACAAAACCTAGCCACTGTTTTATTTTCTCTCTCAGAGGTGTGTGTGTGTGCGTGTGTGTGTGTGTGTGTGTGTGTGTGTGTGTGTGTGTGTGTGTGTGTGTGTGTGTGTGTGTGTGTGTGTGTGTGTGTGTGTGTGGTGGTGGGGGGGGGGGGGGGGGGGGGGGGGGGGGGGGTCATGTTCCAGTAAGGGTTGTCTGTATTCTTGGTTGGTGTGTTCAACAAGTCACAGAGAGGCAAGGCTGAGTCAACTCAGGTGAAGTATGTGACACTATGTTAAACACGTTAGACCTCACATGCAAACATGCGTGCATCACATCCTGGTTCTCACTGATTTCATTGATTTGCCCAGTCCAAACAAAGCGAAATACACTGACAGAATACAATAGCCTTACCTGGAATCAGAAAGCTATTTCAACATCGTAAAGGGCTCACAAGAACTACTCTATGGAAGTAACAGACTAAGGGCCCACTTCCAGAGCTCTACAGCGAATGAACAACTACAATACTGCCATTTACTTTGTGCATCGCTGAGTTGACCTTTAAAGCTACAACATGCTCCCTGTGATTATTAATAAACCCTAAAATAAAGAGTCATTCAAACCATACGTCTAATCAAAAAGGCCCTAAGGAGGCTCGCTATGGCTACATGCACCGCTAAAATCACGCAGCCAGAACGCTTTGATTAGGAAAAGCTAGTCTGACCCGCTTTCCTGTCCCGAACACAAGCTCACTGCTCTGCCCAGTCTAACACAGAGAGAGAGAGAGAGAGAGGGAGGGGGGAAAGAGAGAATGAGAACAAGAGTGAGTGAGAGAAAGGAAGAGCGAGAAAGAGAGGGAGTGTGTGTGTGTGAGAGAGAGAGAGAGAGAGAGAGAGAGAGAGAGAGAGAGAGAGAGAGAGAGGGAGAAATGGAGAGAGAAGGATAACCTACAGTACATAGCCAGAAATTCATTCCATTCTATTAACCATTATTATTTTGATTTAAGCCAACACAATTCCCACTGTTTGATCACTTCCTGCTTCCTAGCCTGCTTCCTACTTAGCAGACTGCCTGTAGGTGGCACAACAACATTCATCTACCCTGTAACCAAGGGGTCAAAATAGCTTTGAGTGTACAGTATCAGCTACCTCATGAAGCCAATACTAAATAATACCTACCCGCACTGCACATTCAGTGTATGGAGACTGAATTTATAGCATTGTTTGTCGGTTGGCCTGATGTTATGCAGGTGATTCACTTTAAGAGGACACTAAATCATAATAACTCCTGGAGCTGCAGACTAAACAGAAGACTGTATCTCTTATTGTCTGAATCAGAGAGGGACACTGACCAATACCTAGGTCAAATAACATTTGTGAATGAGAGTGAGTGAGTTAGTGGGTGAATGAGTGAAAAAACCCAGAAAGGCTTGCATACTGAATACGCTCCCAATTGACCAGCTTAAGTAACAACAATTCAATCCAACATGGCTCCTCGTGAGTGATCACATGCTTGTTTGGTACAAACTCCATCACAGACACAATGTGTCTCAACTAGTTCCTTACTGGACCAAGGTCCCGAGACACAGTACATGCCTGTGCAGTATAGGCTAGCTAAGATTCTAAAAGAACATCAGATTGACCCAGGAAGTGTTGACCTTATTTCCATCGGAGCCTAGCTGTTTCCTTTAGCTCTCAGAGTGACTAAGTTCAGGAAGAGAGGCGTAGACCAAGCATTCATTCACCAAATGGGACTTTTCCTGTTAGGTCAGGTTGGTTGAGGAAAACAGAGAGAAATTGGACTGGGTGGGTTTCAGATTCCCAACTCCAACCACAGGTTGGTCCTCAGGTCAAGAGGGGCACTTAGAAGACTGCGAAGACGGCAGAGGAACTCCAGAAAACCATGTACTGTAGGAGGTGGATTTTTTAAAGCTGGGCCTACGTGTTGCAGACTGATAGCTACCAGAAAGGGAGAGAGATGTACTTTCCGTGGGGACAACATAGTTGTGTAGCCCAGAGAGTCAGGATTTGTGTGTGGTAAACAACAGTGAGATGAGAGGATAAACGGAGCGCCAGAAAAAGAATAAATCAACCCTAGCTGTAAACAACCTGGCATAAACACAGCCTGAAGGGCCCCGTTACTGGGCAGAACAACACACAACACACACCTGTAACAACTTAGACCAAGTTCAGTTCGCTTTGGACTCCCTAATACCTAGGTCAGTATGTATCAAGCATCTCAGAGGAGTGCTGATTTAGGATCAGTTTTATCTGATACTTTGAGATGTTTGGTACATATGGCCCCTGATCCCAAAGTTAGCGTGACACTGAAATCTGGACTGTACATCAAATACTGTTTTATTATGCAAAACACATACATTTGGATTGAATGATTTGTTACAATGATGTTATGATTTGCCACAAAGACGCATTCTGACAGTTTGTCTGTTTTGCTATTGGCTGACAATGATTCTGTGACTGGCAGTGGTAGAAAATAGTTAGTTTGGCCTCCCGGGTGGCTCAGAGGTCTAGCTGTGCCACCAGAGACGCTGGGTTTGAGCCCAGGCTCTGTCACAGCCGGCCGCGACCGGGAAGCCCATGGGGCGGTGCACAATTGGCCAAGCGTCGCCCGGGTTAGGAAGGGTTTGGCCGGCAGGGATATCCTTGTCTCAATTAATATACAGTGACGCCATTAAGTTTAGTTTGAGTTTCACTGGGTTGATTATGTGATATAATAGAATTGGTATGTTGAAATAACAGGATAGCTTTATGATATAGTGTCTGTTATTATTAGCCTGACCACAGATCAGTCTGTTCTGCTTGGATAGCTTTATGATATAGTGTCTGATATTATTAGCCTGGCTCCAGATCAGTCTGTCCTGCTTGGATAGCTTTATGATATAGTGTCTGTTATTATTAGCCTGGCCCCAGATCAGTCTGTCCTACTTGGATAGCTTTAGGATGTACTGTCTGTTATTATTAGCCTGGCCCCAGATCAGTCTGTTCTGTTTCAATAGCTTTATGATATACTATCTGTTATTATTATTGGCTCCAGATCAGTCTGTCCTGTTTCAATAGCTTTAGGATGTACTATCTGTTATTATTAGTTTGGCTCCAGATCAGTCTGTTCTGTTTCCACAGCTTTATGATATACTATCTGTTATTATTAGTTTGGCTCCAGATCAGTCTGTTCTGTTTCGACAGCTTTATGATATACTGAGGGTTAGGGCCTTAGAGTCAGGTTAGGTTTATCTGTATACTGAAAACAATGTTACTAGGTGCTACTGCTAACATACATTCTAGTGTGTGTATGTGTGTGTGTGTGTGTTCGCCCATGCGTGTGCATTTCTGTGTGTGTTTATTTGTGTGCGTGTGTATTTCTGTGTACGTGTTTAACAAAGTTAAGAAAGTATCATAAGATCGCTCCACAGCTAGCTTGAAATGTCACGGATAGAGCAATCCAATCGGTAACTTTTGGGCGGTCAACCTGTTGGAATGTTGTCAAGGAGGGTGGTCAAGGGTGTTAGCAAAGTAGAGGAGGTCCCAAGTTCCTGCCATGTATGAGTTGAATAAGGGGGAAGTGGCACTCACTAAGAAAGCAGCGTGATGCCCGTAACCAGTGTGTGTGTGTTTGTTACCTGTAGATTACTCCATGTTGGTGAAGAAACATGAGGGCAGAAGTGACTTCGGCGGCATAGAAGCGAGAGCGCGTCTCGTCAAACTTCCTGGAACGCTGGATTTGAAACATCAGGTCTCCTCCATTTACATACTCCATCACAAAGAACAGACGGTCCTGGAGAAGGAGGGAGAGACCAAGAGAAAGACAAGAAAAAGGGTTATACCCTTTTCACCCATTGATTAAAAAAAATAACTATAACGACCAGTAGAATAGTTTCTACTTAAGTCAGCCTCAAAGAATGAAGAGTTAATCAGATTGCATTATGAAATGTTGATTGTTACAGTTATCATGTAGATCAATAATTCAACTCAATAAAGATTGAACTGTAGTTTATTGATAGTGTGATCCTCTGAGCATAACCAGTAGTGTCCATTTGCATTAGTGCATATATTAAAATAGCCCTATCCCTGCATTACCCCGTTCACCTTCACAAAAAATGGTGGTACTTATGGTCAGCAATCAATACCTGTCACTAAGGCTAAGCTCTCCACCCCACTTCACCCTTCCCTCCCATCCCCACCCCACCCCTCCCCACCACAACCCATCTCACCTCTCCCCACCCCACCCAACCTCACCTCTCCCCACCACAACCTACCTCACCTCTCCTCTCCCCACCCCACCCAACCTCACCTCACCTCTCCCCACCACAACCCACCTCACCTCTCCCCACCACAACCCACCTCACCTTTCCCCACCCCACCCCACCCAATCTCACCTCTCCCCACCACAACCCACCTCTCCCCACCCCACCCAACCTCACCTCTACCCACCACAACCCACCTCACCACTCCCCACCCCACCTCACCGTCCCCAACTCAACTCATCTCTCCCCACCCCACTTTACTCACCTCTCCCCACCCCACCCCACCTATCCTCTCCCCCTCCCCTCCCCCCTACCCCACCTATCCTTTCCCCTCCCACCCATCCCCACCTCACCTCTGCCCAGCTCACCCCTCTCCACCCCATCTCACCCCTCCCCACCCTAGCTCACCCCTCCCCTCCCCACCTCACCTCACCTCACCCATCCTAACACCACCTCACCCCTCTCCACCTCACTTGTCCCCAGCCCATCTCACCTCACCTCACCTCACCTCACCCCACCTCACCCTTCCTCACTCCTTCCCACCCCTCCCCACCTCACCGTCTTCTCCCCACCAACCCCTTCTCACTCCACCTCACCCCTACCGACCTCACCTCTCCCCTCCCCACCCCTCTTCTCTCCACCACACACTTCTCACTCCACCTCACCTCACCCCTCCTCTCCCCACCTCACCCATCCTCATCCCTTCCCTTCCCAACCCACCTCACCCCTCCCCACCCCTCAGGTTGAGTGGAGGGGATATAAAAAGCCCTCTATATAAGACAGGAGCGACCCTGTTTGATCTCCACAGCATTCTTTAACTCCACCAAGGGTCACGGAGCTACAATTAGGACCATTGACTCATTGTCCATCATTACTATTACAATGGGGCTTTTCCCAGCAATGAAGAAAACAAGATTCATTAGATATACTCATCTTCCAGGCAGTGTCTTACTGCACAACTGGGAATTTACAGATGGGACTTGGTAGTATGAAGGCATACGGAGGGATTTCTCCAAATGCTGACACCCACATACAGTACTGTATTACTGAAACAACACCTACAGTACTCTTTTACTGACACTAAACCTACAGTAATGTATTACTGACACCCCACCTACAGTAATGTATTACTAACACCCCACCTACAGTAATGTATTACTGACACCCCACCTACAGTAATTTATTACTGACACCCCACCTACAGTCCTTTATTACTGACACCCCACCTACAGTAACGTATTATTGACAGCCCACCTACAGTAATGTATTACTGACACCCCACCTACAGTAATGTATTACTGACACCCCACCTACAGTAATGTATTACTGACACCCCACCTACAGTCCTTTATTACTGACACCCCACCTACAGTAATGTATTATTGACAGCCCACCTACAGTAATGTATTACTGACACCCCACCTACAGTAATGTATTACTGACACCCCACCTACAGTAATGTATTACTGACACCCCACCTACAGTCCTTTATTACTGACACACCACCTACAGTAATGTATTACTGACACCCCAAACTACAGTAATGTATTACTGACACCCCACCTACAGTAATGTATTACTGACACCCAACCTACAGTAATGTATTACTGACACCCCACCTACAGTAATGTATTACTGACACCCCACCTACAGTAATGTATTACTGACAGCCCACCTACAGTAATGTATTACTGACACCCACACCTACAGTAATGTATTACAGACAGCCCACCTACAGTCTTTATTACTGACACCCCAAACTACAGTACTGTATTACTTACACCCCACCTACAGTAATGTATGACTGACACCCCACCTACAGTAATGTATTACTGACAGCCCACCTACAGTAATGTATTACTGACACCCCACCTACAGTAATGTATTAATGACACCCCACCTACAGTAATGTATTACTGACACACCACCTACAGTCCTTTATTACTGACACACCACCTACAGTCCTTTATTACTGACACCCCACCTACAGTAATGTATTACTGACAGACCACCTACAATAATGTATTACTGACACCCCACCTACAGTAATGTATTACTGACACCCCACCTACAGTAATGTATTACTGACACCCCACCTACAGTAATGTATTACTGACACACCACCTACAGTCCTTTATTACTGACACCCCACCTACAGTAATGTCTTACTGACAGACCACCTACAGTAATGTATTACTGACACCCCACCTACAGTAATGTATTACTAACACCCCACCTACAGTAATGTATTACTGACACCCCACCTACAGTAATGTATTACTGACACCCCACCTACAGTAATGTATAACTGACACCCCACCTACAGTAATGTATGACTGACACCCCACCTACAGTAATGTATTACTGACAGACCACCTACAGTAATGTATTACTGACACCCCACCTACAGTAATGTATTACTAACACCCCACCTACAGTAATGTATTACTGACACCCCACCTACAGTAATGTATTACTGACACCCCACCTACAGTAATGTATTACTGACACCCCACCTACAGTAATGTATGACTGACACCCCACTTACAGTAATATATTACTGACACCCCACCTACAGTAATGTAATACTGACACCTCAAACTACAGTCCTTTATTACTGACACCCCACCTACAGTAATGTATTACTGACACCCCAAACTACAGTCCTTTATTACTGACACCCCACCTACAGTAATATATTACTGACACCCCAAACTACAGTCCTTTATAACTGACAGCCCACCTACAGTAATATATTACTGACACCCCAAACTACAGTCCTTTATTAGTGACACCCCACCTACAGTAATATATTACTGACACCCCAAAATACAGTCATTTATTACTGACACCCCACCTACAGTAATGTATTACTGACACCCCACCTACAGTAATATATTACTGACACCCCAAAATACAGTCATTTATTACTGACACCCCACCTACAGTAATGTATTACTGACACCTCACCAACAGTAATGTATTACTGACACCCCACCTACAGTAATGTATGACTGACACCTCACCTACAGAGCCTCAATCTGGTTGTTTTTTGAAGGCCAGTTTAGTGAATATGAAGGATATTCCCCAGAATTCTAGTATAGGAAATGAGCAGAATATTTTCTCAAATTTCAGCCCTTTATCACATCATCAGTTGTCACAAAGTGATACTTGGCATAAACCCCAAAGAGACAGATGAATCACTGAGATAAATGTGGTTTTGTGGATTAAGAAGCATGAGGAGACTAGAATTATTGGTGTTACAATAGCGTACGTGTAACACTTGACCTAGGCTTCACTGACTGACACTTGAACTGTACAACAGGAGAAGAGAAGCTCCCCTGTCACACTGCTAGGGGAATGGTAGGCTCCATTCTCACACTGCAAGGGGAATGGTAGGCTCCAATCTCACACTGCTAGGGGAATGGTAGGCTCCATTCTCACACTACAAGGGGAATGGTAGGCTCCATTTTCACACTGCAAGGGGAATGGTAGGCTCCAATCTCACACTGCTAGGGGAATGGTAGGCTCCATTCTCACACTGCAAGGGGAATGGTAGGCTCCATTCTCACACTGCAAGGGGAATGGTAGGCTCCATTCTTACACTGCTAGGGGAATGGTTGGCTCCATTCTCACACTGCTAGGGGAATGGTAGGCTCCATTCTCACACTGCTAGGGGAATGGTAGGCTCCATTCTCACACTGCAAGGGGAATGGTAGGCTCCATTCTCACACTGCAAGGGGAATGGTAGGCTCCATTCTCACACTGCTAGGGGAATGGTAGGCTCCATTCTCACACTGCAAGGGGAATGGTAGGCTCCATTCTCACACTGCAAGGGGAATGGTAGGCTCCATTCTCACACTGCAAGGGGAATGGTAGGCTCCATTCTCACACTGCAAGGGGAATGGTAGGCTCCATTCTCACACTGCAAGGGGAATGGTAGGCTCCATTCTCACCCTGCAAGGGGAATGGTAGGCTCCATTCTCACACTGCAAGGGGAACGGTAGGCTCCATTCTCACACTGCTAGGGGAATGGTAGGCTCCATTCTCACACTGCAAGGGGAATGGTAGGCTCCAATCTCACACTGCTAGGGGAATGGTAGGCTCCATTCTCACACTGCTAGGGGAATGGTAGGCTCCATTCTCACACTACAAGGGGAATGGTAGGCTCCATTTTCACACTGCAAGGGGAATGGTAGGCTCCAATCTCACACTGCTAGGGGAATGGTAGGCTCCATTCTCACACTGCAAGGGGAATGGTAGGCTCCATTCTCACACTGCAAGGGGAATGGTAGGCTCCATTCTTACACTGCTAGGGGAATGGTTGGCTCCATTCTCACACTGCTAGGGGAATGGTAGGCTCCATTCTCACACTGCTAGGGGAATGGTAGGCTCCATTCTCACACTGCAAGGGGAATGGTAGGCTCCATTCTCACACTGCAAGGGGAATGGTAGGCTCCATTCTCACACTGCTAGGGGAATGGTAGGCTCCATTCTCACACTGCAAGGGGAATGGTAGGCTCCATTCTCACACTGCAAGGGGAATGGTAGGCTCCATTCTCACACTGCAAGGGGAATGGTAGGCTCCATTATCACACTGCAAGGGCAATGGTAGGCTCCATTCTCACACTGCAAGGGGAATGGTAGGCTCCATTCTCACACTGCAAGGGGAATGGTAGGCTCCATTCTCACACTGCAAGGGGAATGGTAGGCTCCATTCTCACCCTGCAAGGGGAATGGTAGGCTCCATTCTCACACTGCAAGGGGAACGGTAGGCTCCATTCTCACACTGCTAGGGGAATGGTAGGCTCCATTCTCACACTGCTAGGGGAATGGTAGGCTCCATTCTCACACTGCAAGGGGAATGGTAGGCTCCATTCTCACACTGCAAGGGGAATGGTAGGCTCCATTCTCACACTGCTAGGGGAATGGTAGGCTCCATTCTCACACTGCAAGGGGAATGGTAGGCTCCATTCTCACACTGCAAGGGGAATGGTAGGCTCCATTCTCACACTGCAAGGGAATGGTAGGCTCCATTCTCACACTGCAAGGGGAATGGTAGGCTCCATTCTCACACTGCAAGGGGAATGGTAGGCTCCATTCTCACACTGCTAGGGGAATGGTAGGCTCCATTCTCACACTGCTAGGGGAATGGTAGGCTCCATTCTCACACTGCTAGGGGAATGGTAGGCTCCATTCTCACACTGCAAGGGGAATGGTAGGCTCCATTCTCACACTGCAAGGGGAATGGTAGGCTCCATTCTTACACTGCTAGGGGAATGGTTGGCTCCATTCTCACACTGCTAGGGGAATGGTAGGCTCCATTCTCACACTGCTAGGGGAATGGTAGGCTCCATTCTCACACTGCTAGGGGAATGGTTGGCTCCATTCTCACACTGCTAGGGGAATGGTAGGCTCCATTCTCACACTGCTAGGGGAATGGTAGGCTCCATTCTCACACTGCAAGGGGAATGGTAGGCTCCATTCTCACACTGCAAGGGGAATGGTAGGCTCCATTCTCACACTGCAAGGGGAATGGTAGGCTCCATTCTCACACTGCAAGGGGAATGGTAGGCTCCACTCTCACACTGCTAGGGGAATGGTAGGCTCCATTCGCACACTGCAAGGGGAATGGTAGGCTCCCATTCTCACACTGCAAGGGGAATGGTAGGCTCCATTCTCACACTGCAAGGGGAATGGTAGGCTCCATTCTCACACTGCAAGGGGAATGGTAGGCTCCCCTCTCACACTGTAAGGGGAATGGT
>NC_034184.2:3912823-4032814 GCF_002021735.2 Oncorhynchus kisutch
AATGCCATACAACTCTCCTTGGGTGGCCTCCAACTGCTCTTAAATACAAGTAAAGCTAAATGCATGCTTTTCAACCGATCGCTGCCGCACCTGCCCGCCAGTCCAACTACTCTGGACGGTTCTGACTTAGAATATGTGGACAACTACAAATACCTAGGTGTCTGGTTAGACTGTAAACTCTCCTTCCAGATTCACATTAACCTCTAATCTCCAATCCAAAATTAAATCTAGAATCAGCTTCCTATTTCACAACAAAGCCTCCTTCACTCATGCTGCCAAACATACCCTTGTAAAACTGACCATCCTACCAAAGCCCCATATACTACCCACCACTGCGACCTGTACGCTCTCGTTGGTTGGCCCTCGCTTCATACTCGTCGCCAAACCCACTGGCTCCAGGTCATCTACAAGTCTCTGCTAGGTAAAGCCCCCCCCCCCCCCCCACCATAGCAGCACCCACCCATAGCACGCGCTCCAGCCTGTATAACTCACTCATCACCCCCAAAGCCAATTCCTCGTTTGGCAGCCTTTCCTTAGAGTTCTCGGCTGGCAATGACTGGAACGAACTGCAAAAATCACTGAAGCTGGAGACTCATATCTCCCTCACTAGTTTTTACCTATTTATTATACTCATCAACATACCTTGTGTCAATTGAAGCTTATCCTCAATACTGACTAAACTAATGGTGTTTTCTAATGCAAGAAATAGACCTCTGAACCTTTCACCTATTACTCACCTAACATTGTCCTATTACCTGTCAGGGCAAGGAGATTGAGGTTGTAACCTCATATATATATCTTGGAATTTGAATTGATGACGGCCTCTCTTTTAAATTGCATATTCAACAACTTGCTGAAATTGGGATTTTATTTTAGGAATAAGGACGGTTTTTCTTTTGAAGCCAGAAGGAGGCTAGTCTCAGCTACATTTATGTCTTTACAAGACTATGGGGATATTTTATATATGAATGCTTCCGCTCAGTGTTTGAGATCAATTTACACTCTTTACCATGGCACTTTGAGATTTATTTTAAACTGCAAAACCCTTACGCACCACTGCACTTTGTATACCAGGGTTGGCTGGCCTTCTCTATTCACTCGTAGGCTCAGTCACAGGTATACTTTTATTTACAAAGCCATTTTGGGTTTACTACCTTTTTATTTGTGCATTTTTATTGTTCAGAAATGTGGTGGGTACTCTCTTCTTGGAACACCTTACAAAATACTTTTAAACAGGAAGAACTTGTCCCGATTGATGTTTTAAATCACTGATGAAGGATTTTGAGGCTGATTCCCTGACCTGTCAATGTTTTTAATTTGCTGTTTTATACTCTTGTGATTTCTGTTTTTACTAGATTACTTGTAGTTTTTCATGTTGTCTGTCTGTAATTTTTATGTAATGACTTGGTGCTGCCTGTCTTGGCCAGGGCGCTCTTGAAAAGGAGATTTTAATCTCAATGAGCCCTTCCTGGTTAAATAAAGGTTAATATAATATAAGCACCAGTTGTCAGAGCAGCTCACAGATCACTGCACCTGTACATAGCCAATCTGCAAATAGCCCATCCAACTACCTCATCCCCATACTGTATTTATTTATTTGCTCCTTTGCACCCCAGCATCTCCACTTGCACATTCATCTTCTGCACATCAATCACTCCAGTGTCTAATTGGTATGTTGTAATTACTTCGCCACCATGGCCTATTTATTGCCTCCCTTATCTTACCTCATTTGCACACACTGTACATAGATTTTCTTCAACTGTGTTATTGACTGTATGTTTTTTTTCTCCCCATGTGTAACTCTGTTGTTGTTTGTCGAAATTCTTTGCTTTATTTTTGGCCAGGTCGCAGTTGTAAATGAGAACCTTTTCTCAACTAGACTACCTGGTTAAATAAAGGTGAAATTTAAAAAATACCTGCCACCCCAGAATACATCAGTTCGAAGGAGGGGCCCAGTTTGTTTCCTCCACCTTTATCATCTCTATTAAGCCGAGTTCTTTTTCCTCCATATCTTCCATACTTGCTTACTTTTTTCATTATTTGTAGGTAACTTCTAAAAACTTCCCTATAAGCAATGTGGATCAATCTTACCAATTTGACCTGATGTCTTTGCTAGTCAAAGAAAAGGAGTGTCGGCGTAAAAGGCAGGGCCTTACAGACTGAAAAATCAAGTACTGATGCTTTGTGAGAACAGCATGTTTTAGTACAAAAGAGAGGCTGGATGAAAACAGGAGAATGTAGCTGCACACTGTATATCTCTGAAATACTCAAGAACCTTTTGACAATAGTGTAACAATATGAGTGGGCCTTAGTATGAGTGAAGTACTTCAGCCACTGGTTGACTACTGTTTGGTGATGTTAGCTGCTCCTGTACACTTGCAGTCATTGTGCTAATGCTAGTTAGCAATGGCTCCAGAAACTACCTTCAACTTCCTTCAAACTGCACGCAGAGACATACACATGATATTAAAAAGTTCATCTGACTCTGGGGGAGTAGAAAACAGGACTGAAGCATCACATCTGACTCTGGGGGAGTAGAAAACAGGACTGAAGCATCACATCTGACTCTGGGGGAGTAGAAAACAGGACTGAAGCATCACATCCGACTCTGGAGGAGTAGAAAACAGGACTGAAGCATCACATCTGACTCTGTGGGAGTAGAAAACAGGACTGAAGCATCACATCTGACTCTGGGGGAGTAGAAAACAGGACTGAAGCATCGGATCTGACTCTGGGGGAGTAGAAAACAGGACTGAAGCATCTCATCTGACTCTGGGGGAGTAGAAAACAGGACTGAAGCATCTCATCTGACTCTGGGGGAGTAGAAAACAGGACTGAAGCATCACATCCGACTCTGGGGGAGTAGAAAAGAGGACCGAAGCATCTCATCTGACTCTGGGGGAGTAGAAAACAGGACTGAAGCATCGCATCTGACTCTGGGGGAGTAGAAAACAGGACTGAAGCATCGCATCTGACTCTGGGGGAGTAGCAAACAGGACTGAAGCATCGCATCTGACTCTGGGGGAGTAGAAAACAGGACTGAAGCATCTAATCTCACACTGGGGGAGTAGAAAACAGGACTGAAGCATCTCATCTGACTCTGTGGGAGTAGAAAACAGGACTGAAGCATCTCATCTGACTCTGGGGGAGTAGAAAACAGGACTGAAGCATCTCATCTGACTCTGGGGGAGTAGAAAACAGGACTGAAGCATCGCATCTGACTCTGGGGGAGTAGAACACAGGACTGGAGCATCTCATCTGACTCTGGGGGAGTAGAAAACAGGACTGAAGCATCTCATCTGATTCTGGGGGAGTAGAACACAGGACTGAAGCATCTCATCTGACTCTGGGGGAGTAGAAAACAGGACTGAAGCATCTCATCTGACTCACAAGCGAGGCAGGGGCGTCTCAGCATCAACAGAATTACAGGGGCGCATCAGCATCACCAGCGAGGCAATGGCGTCTCAGCATCACCAGCGAGGCATGGGCGTCCATCTACAGTATGAGCCCAGAGGCAGTGAAGGAGATGCTTGATCTGGACCCAAACCTGAGGAATGCAGGTGAGATTAACCTCAGTCAATTGACCTGTCATGCCAAATTCTGACCTGCCTATGTAATGAACCAGCTCTCCTGTCTGGTCTGGCCCGTCAGAGCTCATCTCTGCAGTCTGGTATGGCCCGTCAGATCTCATCTCTGCAGTCTGGTCTGGCCCGTCAGATCTCATCTCTGCAGTCTGGTCTGGCCCGTCAGATCTCATCTCTGCAGTCTGGTCTGGCCCATCAGATCTCATCTCTGCAGTCTGGTCTGGCCCGTCAGATCTCATCTCTGCAGTCTGGTCTGGCCCGTCAGATCTCATCTCTGCAGTCTGGTCTGGCAAAGATCTCTCGGACCAGACTGACGGGCCAGAGCTCATCTCTGCAGTCTGGTCTGGTCCGTCAGATCTCATCACTGCAGTCTGGTCTGGTCTGGTCCGTCAGATCTCATCACTGCAGTCTGGTCTGGACTGGTCCGTCAGATCTCATCTCTGCAGTCTGGTCTGGTCCGTCAGATCTCATCTCTGCAGTCTGGTCTGGCCCATCAGATCTCATCTCTGCAGTCTGGTCTGGTCCGTCAGATCTCATCTCTGCAGTCTGGTCTGGTCCGTCAGATCTCATCTCTGCCGTCTGATCTGGCAAGTCAGATCTCATCTCTGCAGTCTGGTCAATGACTTCAGTTGTATCTATCCAGCACTGACATTTACCTGCAACTATTCCTTATTTAACATCAGTCAATACTGACATGGTGCCCTGATACTGACAATCTGCTCTAGTCCCTTATCCCAGCAGTCTGGTCATCTTTGTAGATCTCAAGTTGCTGTGAAATCTGACTTCCTTCAGTGTCCAAGTTGCGTGACAGACCACACAAACTCTCTCCACTCTGCACAATCCGTCATCTCAAACACAGAAAGACATTGAAGAAACTCTAGAAAATAATCAAACCCTCTCCAAAACAGGATTGGAGAAATATGCCAGACTTCCTCTATAAAAACAGTAAATCAAGCTAGGGATTTATTCAAAAATTGTTCTCTGGTCGAGAGCACTAGCAAACCCAGGGAGCCATATTTATCCACTTAATGGAAGGCGTGAGTAACTGTTTGATTTCGGATGTGTGTAAAAATGTGGTGACATTTAGCTTGGATGCAGTGGAGTAGAATGGTGAGGAGGACATTGTAGAAATATTGTTCTGTGGGTGAATGAAGAGGGAGTGTGTTTTCAGTATTTGGATGTGCTTGTTAGCGGGGAGAGTTTTTATTACAAAAACGGCCTTAAGGGCATGTTTTACACCCCACTTCCCAATTATAGAGATCTCCCCCTGCCCTGGTCCGTCTCTACTCCCCTGAGAGAGAGATCTTCCCCCTGCCCTGGTCCGTCTTTACTCCCCTGAGAGGGAGATCTTCCCCCTGCCCTGGTCAGTCTCTAGTCCCCTGAGAGGGAGATCTTCCCCCTGCCCTGGTCAGTCTTTAGTCCGCTGAGAGGGAGATCTTCCCCCTGCCCTGGTTAGTCTCTAGTCCCCTGAGAGGGAGATCTTCTCCCTGTCTTTGTCAGTCTCTGGTCCCCTGAGAGGGGGATCTTCCCCCTGCCCTGGTCAGTCTCTAGTCCCCTGAGGGGGAGATCTTCCCCCTGCCCTGGTCAGTCTCTAGTCCCCTGAGAGGGAGATCTTCCCCCTGCCCTGGTCAGTCTCTAGTCCCCTGAGAGGGAGATCTTCCCCCTGCCCTGGTCAGTCTCTAGTCCCCTGAGAGGGAGATCTTCCCCCTGCCCTGGTCAGTCTCTAGTCCCCTGGGGGGGAGATCTTACCCCTTCCCTGGTCAGTCTCTAGTCCCCTGAGAGGGAGATCTTCCCCCTGCCCTGGTCAGTCTCTAGTCCCCTGAGAGGGAGATCTTCCCCCTGCCCTGGTCAGTCTCTAGTCCCCTGAGAGGGAGATCTTCCCCTGTCCTTGTCAGTCTCTGGTCCCCTGAAAGGGAGATCTTCCCCCTGCCCTGGTCAGTCTCTGGTCCCCTGAGATGGAATACTGGTGTCCCCCAGTGTCAAAATATTATCACAGCACTCTTAGATTATCCAATGCTCCATTGGCAGGAATGGATAGAGGATTCTTACCTGAAGGTTACGACATTGAGTGGGAGACAGTGCTGGCTAGAATTTGAGCATTTTGCTGAGTGGCTAGAGTGGACAGTTTTGTATCTAGACTGGTGGATGCATTGTAGTGTGTGTATTTAAATCAGTGACAACGTAAAAGCGTTTTGTTACCGATTCAATATGTGATTATGTGTGTGAATATGTAAGTAGACAGCTTGATTGTAGCCTATGTTACAGCATACAAGACTATCTGATAGTGATGTGGGTTTGTGTTTGAATAACCAAGGTGATTATTAATATTGGACTGGTGGATGATATGGTGAAGTGTGTCATGGTGGAGAACTGTCTGGATGTGAGGCTGAGCGTGAGTCAGTTCGTAAGAGGTGGAGGATATGGTGAAGTGTGTCATGGTGGAGGACTGTCTGGATGTGAGGCTGAGCGTGAGTCGGTTCGTAAGAGGTGGAGGATATGGTGAAGTGTGTCATGGTGGAGGACTGTCTGGATGTGAGGCTGAGCGCGAGTCGGTTCGTAAGAGGTTGAGGATATGGTGGTGTGTTTAGCTAGATGACTCGCTGGATGCACGTAGTTGAGGTGTGACTGGGATGGAGGAGCATGTGGAATCAATGCCTCACTCTCTACATCTCTCCTTGGAAGCCTGTGGGCAACTGCTGCATGCAACAATATTTAGACAGGGATGGTGTATCAGCTCAGGCCTTGGACAGCACACTTCTCTCTGAGTCCTCTGGCAGAAATGGGGTCATCTGAAAGCAGAAACTACATGAATTCTCTCCAGCACTTATTGAAAAGTTGACTAGCCAAGCTAAAGATTCACCAAAGAGAGGACTCTGACATGGACTGGATGTATGGTAGCTTTCCAGTGCAGCTGATGTACTCTCTCTCATAGACTGTCATGTTAAGTTCATTGGTGATGTAACGACTTGTGTAAAGATGTTGTTTTAAATGCTAGGTCCCTAGCATTTGTTGAACTTGTTGAACTGTTACTAAGTGTCAACAAACACACACAACTGGTCCCATTCACCAAACATGATTATCTTGCCATTGGCATATAAACAAACGACGTTTACAAGCTCTCACCAAGGTTTAATTTGTCTTTAATTAGAGTTGTATTGGCTTTAAATAGTTGTTGGTATTAGATCTATATCCATCTATTTAGAGACTACTGCTGACAACCCCTTTTTAATCTATATGGAATAGGAGCATTGTGTGTGTGAGCGCTTGTTTGTGTGTTCCAATAATCTATTTTCTCCTGAAGTGAATACTCCTTAAGTACTTCCCAGAAATCTAAAGATATTGTATTGGTTGAGGAATGGGCTATAGGGAGATTCCACCAGCCATTTCCTTACACATCAGTGAAGGGAAGTGAACATGTACACACTATGGGGGGAAGACGTGCTAATTGGGACATAACCAGTGTGTTTATGTGAAAAAGAATGTGTGTCTCCAAATCTGTCCCCGGGACAGGTGGGGTTGAGTGACAGGTGCAGGACCGCTAATTGGCTAGCAGTCTTAGAGTTCATTACAGTTATAGGTGGGATGGGAGGATAATAAGAAATGGCCTGCCCTTAGGCTGGCCCGAAACATAGTGATTTGCATATTTTATATGTTTAATCAAGTCTGTTAGTATATGAAATATGTCATTTATTGTATTCATTTTCATGGTCCCTGCTGGGATTTTAGAAGACAATGTATATGTTTCTGAGTATTACTTACGTCTATAATCATTTGTTTGTTTGTGTGTTGGGCTGTTCTTTTCCCAGTATACATAGGAAGATGTATTCAGAACCCGCTGGCTGAGCTGGTGAAGACTGACCCCAAACACATCAGCACATTAGAAACTACCAGGTCATCGATTCTTTACTCCCACAGTCCTCATACTGTCTTCTACCTCATCCCCTCATCTCTGTACCCACAGTCCTCATACTGTCTTCTACCTCATCTCCTCCTCTCTGTACCCACAGTCCTCATACTGTCTTCTACCTCATCTCCTCATCTCTGTACCCACAGTCCTCATACTGTCTTCTACCTCATCTCCTCATCTCTGTACCCACAGTCCTCATACTGTCTTCTACCTCATCTCCTCATCTCTGTACCCACAGTCCTCATACTGTCTTCTACCTCATCCCCTCATCTCTGTACCCACAGTCCTCATACTGTCTTCTACCTCATCCCCTCATCTCTGTACCCACAGTCCTCATACTGTCTTCTACCTCATCTCCTCCTCTCTGTACCCACAGTCCTCATACTGTCTTCTACCTCATACCCTCATCTCTGTACCCACAGTCCTCATACTGTCTTCTACCTCATCTCCTCCTCTCTGTACCCACAGTCCTCATACTGTCTTCTACCTCATCCCCTCATCTCTGTACCCACAGTCCTCATACTGTCTTCTACCTCATCCCCTCATCTCTGTACCCACAGTCCTCATACTGTCTTCTACCTCATCTCCTCCTCTCTGTACCCACAGTCCTCATACTGTCTTCTACCTCATCTCCTCCTCTCTGTACCCACAGTCCTCATACTGTCTTCTACCTCATCTCCTCCTCTCTGTACCCACAGTCCTCACACTGTCTTCTACCTCATCTCCTCCTTTCTGTACCCACAGTCCTCATACTGTCTTCTACCTCATCTCCTCCTCTTTGACCCCAGTCTTTTCCATTGCCGGCCCAGAGCAGAGTGTTGGTATTGAAATTACATTCATGGCTAATCCAAACAAAAGTCAGCAGGAGCAGTGAGCTAATCTGAGTCCTGCCTGTTTGCTCTCGCCGCCTCATGTCATGACTAATCCATTTTTCTACTCAAATTAATTCAATTAGGCCCTCTAGAGCTGGGACAAGTTTGTTTTTTCTCTTGCCATTGCTTGCTCTCTTTCACTCTCTCTCTTTCTCTCTCCATTTCTCTCTTGCTCTCCCTTTCTCTCACTCTCTGCTAAAAAAAAATCTTAAGTGAAAGAAGAGAAAAGGCTTTGTGGATTTCCCCCGTTGTAGAGCCGGGATGTAATTAGTCGATGGAAACAAACAGAGAATGTGTCTGTGCCCTTTGTCCGGATAGAGGGGGAGAAGAGAGGGGTGAAGGGTGCTGACTGTACCCCTAGAGAAGCTCTCGTTGGCGTTGGACACTGGAGCTGGGGGCAGCGCAGTGCATTCTGGGTGGTGGGACATTCCGTTGAATAACAGAACCTCTGTGCAGAAGGACAATGATAGACGGAGATGTCTGGGTGTATTCAAACAAACTGAGAAAGCATAATTCACCACAGACCCACTCGAATATGTTTGTTCCTGCACACACACACACTTACAAACACCTACACACACACTTACAAACACCTACACAAACATAATTTAGAAGTGAACATGAAGTTCAAGTGTGAACACAAACATGCACATAGGCCTCCTACACACTGGCCCTCGTCCAAGTGCAAGGTCTCCTGTCCTTTACTCTCCCCTCTTCTACCCTCATCTCTTCTCCTCTCTCCACTTCTCCTCTCCTCAGTGTTTGGTTTCTGTCTCCAGTCTAACTGAAAGCAGATGTTCCAGTGCCCTGGGAGAAGAAGACTTAGCCCACGAGTTGCCTTTCACAACCCACTGCCCTTGCACACACACACACACACACACACACACACACACACACACACACACACACACACACACACACACACACACACACACACACACACACACACACACACAGAAGAATGCAACTGTGAAATATGGGGCTAGGAGATAAATGAAGCACCCCCCCCCCCCCCCCAAAGTTCTCTTAGCCTCCATTCTACTGTATTCCAGCCCAGTCTGAGTGCCTCTTCTCTCCCCCGCTCTCATTACCCCTTTCTCCCCTGCGCAAAAGACACAGACTGCTACGTGGGCTGACCTCTCCAGACTGCTAGCCAAGACAGCTCTGGTCACCAGCCAGTCCCCCCCCCCCCCTGTCCCCATCCCCCGTGGGCTGTGAGTCTGACACACCGTGTGCCCCTCCCGGCGCGGGTCATGATGACGTCCCCCCTTGCGTCTGTCAGCGCGGACGGTTTATTTACCCTGTCACATAATCTGAGAGGGAGAGCGGAACCGGAGCCGGGCGGCTGGGGCTGAGACGTGATGTGGGGACCAGACAGTGGAGGGAGACTGATACTGGAGAGGGAAGAGCCCCAGTGGCCAAGCAGACTGACAGAATAATAGTGGAGTGGAGTGTAGTGTACAGGGCTCAGTGGAGGGTTGTTTGATCTCTCAAGCTCAGTGTCTTTTGTTCTTGACTTTAATATGTTAGAATGAACAGTTCCAGCTATAACAACATGTTGTGTTACTTATCGTTGAGTGTGTTTATTTATTAGAGCTATTCATAGTAATATATTTACTTGATGTGTTATGGATAGTATATGAATCTATCATTTCTGTCCAAAATGGGATTCCAATGTATTTTTTTTGATAAGATAACCTAAAGGCTGGCAAAATGATGTCTAATGGTTTTTGAATGATCTACAATCTTTCTTTGCAGAAGGATAATGTGTGTATTTTCCCTGACATAAACACTGTCCTGTTGACAGTGGCTTTGTGCTCACCTGTCAATCACTGCTGATCTGGGTGGAGCCTCACTTCAGGGGAATCATGTGTCATATTTTCTTCCCAGCTGTGTGTGAAACACAGTAAAACGCAGCCTGATTTCAAAGAAGCTGTCACTCCTCACCTCTCTCTCCCACCACCCACCCTCACCCACCGGGATAGTGTGATTTTTAGCTGTAAAGGATAGGGCAGGTTTGGTGTCAGGGAGGGTGAGATGGCTCCATGGCCCCTATAAGGTGATTTTGTCAGATCCAAGATGGCGTAGCAGTAAGTCGTCCTGTCGTGTCGTGTCCCTGTATATTTTGTTTATATTTTGTTTATTTTTCGTTTTTTTACATAGCTATCCCTTTAAAAACATTTTGCTAAACCTAAGCTTCCAAATACGCTGGATCTTCACAACTAGCTATCTAGCTAAACCGCAACCCCGAATGATTACCCCTGGCTAGCGTTTCCACCCACTTAGCTTGAAGCTAGCCCGGCCTGCGCTACCACCGTAGCATACTCCTGAGCTACAATACCCGGGCCCACGACCGGTCTATCGATGTCACCGCATGAAGAGGAATAAACAGACTCACCCCATCGCGACGTCACCCAAAGGCTAACTCTCTAGCCCTCGCTATCTCCCTGCTTGCTAATTCGGCCTGCTAACTGCTAGCTTGTCCAGCTCCGGTCCGCTAACTGCTACCTTGTCTAGCCCGGGCCTACAAACTGTTAGCTTGTTAGCACAGGCCTGCTAACCGCCTGAATCGCCGCGTCCCAAACGCCCACCGGACCCATATTTACTTTCTATCTCTTTTGACTTTTAATTTGTTTATACCTTCCGGAAACCTGCCTCACCCAATGTGATACGGAATCGCTATTATTTTTTATTTATTTTTAGAACACACTCAAGAACCTCCAGAAGCTAACCAGCTAACTAGCTACAAGCTATTTAGTCATTGTTCGTTTTTTTAAACCTGGATAACACTCGCCAGTCCAGCTTCCCTTCCCCATCCACCGCTGCCCCCTGGACACTGATCTCTTGGCTACATAGCTGATGCACGCTGGACTGTCCATAAATCACGGTACTCCATTCTGCTTGTTTGTTTTATCTGTTGGCCCCGTTGCCTAGTCTACGCCATTTTACCTGCTGTTGTTGTGCTAGCTGATTAGCTGTTGTCTCACCTACTGTTTTAGCTAGCTTTCCCAATTCAACACCTGTGATTACTGTATGCCTCGCTGTATGTCTCTCTCAAATGTCAATATGCCTTGTATACTGTTGTTCAGGTTAGTTATCATTGTTTTAGTTCACAATGGAGCCCCTAGTTCCACTCTTCATACCCCTGATAACTCCTTTGTCCCACCTCCCACACATGCGGTGACCTCACCCATTACTACCAGCATGTCCAGAGATACAACCTCTCTCATCATCACCCAGTGCCTGGGCTTACCTCCGCTGTACCCGCACCCCACCATACCCCTGTCTGCGCATTATGCCCTGAATATATTCTACCATGCCCAGAAACCTGCTCCTCTTATTCTCTGTCCCCAACGCTCTAGGCGACCAGTTTTGATAGCCTTTAGCCGCACCCTCATACTACTCCTTCTCTGTTCCGCGGGTGATGTGGAGGTAAACCCAGGCCCTGCATGTCCCCAGGCACCCTCATTTGTTGACTTCTGTGTTCGAAAAAGCCTTGGTTTCATGCATGTCAACATCAGAAGCCTCCTCCCTAAGTTTGTCTTACTCACTGCTTTAGCACACTCTGCTAACCCTGATGTCCTTGCTGTGTCTGAATCCTGGCTCAGGAAGGCCACCAAAAATTCAGAGATTTCCATACCCAACTATAACATCTTCCGTCAAGATAGAACTGCCAAAGGGGGAGGAGTTGCAGTTTACTGCAGAGATAGCCTGCAAAGTAATGTCATACTTTCCAGGTCCATACCCAAACAGTTCGAACTACTAATTTTGAAAATTACTCTCTCCAGAAACAAGTCTCTCACGGTTGCCGCCTGCTACCGACCCCCCTCAGCTCCCAGCTGTGCCCTGGACACCATTTGTGAATTGATCGCCCCCCATCTAGCTTCAGAGTTTGTTCTGTTAGGTGACCTAAACTGGGATATGCTTAACACCCCGCCAGTCCTACAATCTAAGCTAGATGCCCTCAATCTCACACAAATCATCAAGGAACCCACCAGGTACAACCCTAACTCTGTAAACAAGGGCACCCTCATAGACGTCATCCTGACCAACTGGCCCTCCAAATACACCTCCGCTGTCTTCAACCAGGATCTCAGCGATCACTGCCTCATTGCCTGTATCCGCTACGGAGCCGCAGTCAAACGACCACCACTCATCACTGTCAAACGCTCCCTAAAACACTTCTGTGAGCAGGCCTTTCTAATCGACCTGGCCCGGGTATCCTGGAAGGACATTGACCTCATCCCGTCAGTTGAGGATGCCTGGTCATTCTTTAAAAGTAACTTCCTCACCATTTTAGATAAGCATGCTCCGTTCAAAAAATGCAGAACTAAGAACAGATACAGCCCTTGGTTCACCCCAGACCTGACTGCCCTCGACCAGCACAAAAACATCCTGTGGCGGACTGCAATAGCATCGAATAGTCCCCGTGATATGCAACTGTTCAGGGAAGTCCGGAACCAATACACGCAGTCAGTCAGGAAAGCTAAGGCCAGCTTCTTCAGGCAGAAGTTTGCATCCTGTAGCTCCAACTCCAAAAAGTTCTGGGACACTGTGAAGTCCATGGAGAACAAGAGCACCTCCTCCCAGCTGCCCACTGCACTGAGGCTAGGTAACACGGTCACCACTGATAAATCCATGATTATCGAAAACTTCAATAAGCATTTCTCAACGGCTGGCCATGCCTTCCGCCTGGCTACTTCAACCTCTGCCAACAGCTCCGCCCCCCCCGCAGCTCCTCGCCCAAGCCTCTCCAGGTTCTCCTTTACCCAAATCCAGATAGCAGATGTTCTGAAAGAGCTGCAAAACCTGGACCCGTACAAATCAGCTGGGCTTGACAATCTGGACCCTCTATTTCTGAAACTATCTGCCACCATTGTCGCAACCCCTATTACCAGCCTGTTCAACCTCTCTTTCATCTCGTCTGAGATCCCCAAGGATTGGAAAGCTGCCGCAGTCATCCCCCTCTTCAAAGGGGGAGACACCCTGGACCCAAACTGTTACAGACCTATATCCATCCTGCCCTGCCTATCTAAGGTCTTCGAAAGCCAAGTCAACAAACAGGTCACTGACCATCTCGAATCCCACCGTACCTTCTCCGCTGTGCAATCTGGTTTCCGAGCCGGTCATGGGTGCACCTCAGCCACACTCAAGGTACTAAACGACATCATAACCGCCATCGATAAAAGACAGTACTGTGCAGCCGTCTTCATCGACCTTGCCAAGGCTTTCGACTCTGTCAATCACCATATTCTTATCGGCAGACTCAGTAGCCTCGGTTTTTCGGATGACTGCCTTGCCTGGTTCACCAATTACTTTGCAGACAGAGTTCAGTGTGTCAAATCGGAGGGCATGCTGTCCGGTCCTCTGGCAGTCTCTATGGGGGTGCCACAGGGTTCAATTCTCGGGCCGACTCTTTTCTCTGTGTATATCAATGATGTTGCTCTTGCTGCGGGCGATTCCCTGATCCACCTCTACGCAGACGACACCATTCTATATACTTTCGGCCCGTCTTTGGACACTGTGCTATCTAACCTCCAAACAAGCTTCAATGCCATACAACACTCCTTCCGTGGCCTCCAACTGCTCTTAAACGCTAGTAAAACCAAATGCATGCTTTTCAACCGGTCGCTGCCTGCACCCGCATGCCCGACTAGCATCACCACCCTGGATGGTTCCGACCTAGAATATGTGGACGTCTATAAGTACCTAGGTGTCTGGCTAGACTGCAAACTCTCCTTCCAGACTCATATCAAACATCTCCAATCGAAAATCAAATCAAGAGTCGGCTTTCTATTCCGCAACAAAGCCTCCTTCACTCAAGCCGCCAAGCTTACCCTAGTAAAACTGACTATCCTACCGATCCTCGACTTCGGCGATGTCATCTACAAAATGGCTTCCAACACTCTACTCAGCAAACTGGATGCAGTCTATCACAGTGCCATCCGTTTTGTCACTAAAGCACCTTATACCACCCACCACTGCGACTTGTATGCTCTAGTCGGCTGGCCCTCGCTACATATTCGTCGCCAGACCCACTGGCTCCAGGTCATCTACAAGTCTATGCTAGGTAAAGCTCCGCCTTATCTCAGCTCACTGGTCACGATGGCAACACCCATCCGTAGCACGCGCTCCAGCAGGTGTATCTCACTGATCATCCCTAAAGCCAACACCTCATTTGGCCGCCTTTCGTTCCAGTACTCTGCTGCCTGTGACTGGAACGAATTGCAAAAATCGCTGAAGTTGGAGACTTTTATCTCCCTCACCAACTTCAAACATCAGCTATCTGAGCAGCTAACCGATCGCTGCAGCTGTACATAGTCTATTGGTAAATAGCCCACCCTTTTCACCTACCTCATCCCCATACTGTTTTTATTTATTTACTTTTCTGCTCTTCTGCACACCAATATCTCTACCTGTACATGACCATCTGATCTTTTATCACTCCAGTGTTAATCTGCAAAATTGTAATTATTTGCCTACCTCCTCATGCCTTTTGCACACATTGTATATAGACCCCCCCTTTGTTTTCTACTGTGTTATTGACTTGTTAATTGTTTACTCCATGTGTAACTCTTTGTTGTATGCTCACACTGCTATGCTTTATCTTGGCCAGGTCGCAGTTGTAAATGAGAACTTGTTCTCAACTAGCCTACCTGGTTAAATAAAGGTGTTCTCAACTAGCCTACCTGGTTAAATAAAGGTGTTCTCAACTAGCCTACCTGGTTAAATAAAGGTGTTCTCAACTAGCCTACCTGGTTAAATAAAGGTGTTCTCAACTAGCCTACCTGGTTAAATAAAGGTGTTCTCAACTAGCCTACCTGGTTAAATAAAGGTGTTCTCAACTAGCCTACCTGGTTAAATAAAGGTGTTCTCAACTAGCCTACCTGGTTAAATAAAGGTGTTCTCAACTAGCCTACCTGGTTAAATAAAGGTGTTCTCAACTAGCCTACCTGGTTAAATAAAGGTGTTCTCAACTAGCCTACCTGGTTAAATAAAGGTGTTCTCAACTAGCCTACCTGGTTAAATAAAGGTGTTCTCAACTAGCCTACCTGGTTAAATAAAGGTGTTCTCAACTAGCCTACCTGGTTAAATAAAGGTGTTCTCAACTAGCCTACCTGGTTAAATAAAGGTGTTCTCAACTAGCCTACCTGGTTAAATAAAGGTGTTCTCAACTAGCCTACCTGGTTAAATAAAGGTGTTCTCAACTAGCCTACCTGGTTAAATAAAGGTGTTCTCAACTAGCCTACCTGGTTAAATAAAGGTGTTCTCAACTAGCCTACCTGGTTAAATAAAGGTGTTCTCAACTAGCCTACCTGGTTAAATAAAGGTGTTCTCAACTAGCCTACCTGGTTAAATAAAGGTGTTCTCAACTAGCCTACCTGGTTAAATAAAGGTGTTCTCAACTAGCCTACCTGGTTAAATAAAGGTGTTCTCAACTAGCCTACCTGGTTAAATAAAGGTGAAAAAAAAAAAAAAAAAAAAAAATTATAAAAAAAAAATAAATTAACAAAATATATAAAAAAATTATAAAAATATAAAACAAAAATTGTGATGTCATTTCCATCGGTAGCTCTAGCAGCATTCTCAAAATTGTGTTTGGTCCACACGTTCTGATTGGCTGGACCTCTGGGCTCTGCTCCGACTCTGAGTCTATAGGTGCCTGCATGGGTGACAGGAAGAGAGGGGCAAGTGGAACTAGGGAAGAAATGAAGGGTGCTCTGGCCTGGGAAGAAATGAATTGATGGCTCTGGCCTGAGCGTGGGAGAAAACAACAATTTGCCAATGAAAGGCTGTTGCTAAACTGCAGGAGGAGCTGTAGCTTTCACTGAAACCTAATATGTCCCATGTTTCCTCTTGTGTATCTGTCAGCACTTTTCCATTATGCTGTATGATATAACTAGGGCACAGTCGATATCTGTACCCTAGCTACTGGAATGTTTCAGCCTAGAAGTGAAAACCCACTTCATTGTTTTTCATGTGATTCACTGTAGCACTGTACAGTATGAGGCAATATGGACAATATAATTGTTGATTGGTTTTCATACTATAACTTTACTCTAGCCACTCTAGAACTTTGCGATGTCTGCATCTTAATAATTTCATATGTGAGCGTATTTAGTTAATGGAGCACTAGTTGTTAGGCTACACCACAGAAGATCTTTCACAGCGGTGAAGACAGCTCTGTTAGTAGGGCCCTGTGGCAGTATGGGGGTGTATCTCCACTGAGAGGTGTGATAGTAGGAGGACAGACAGCTCTGATGGCAGGTGTTTATTGGCAGGCTTGCTAAGCCCTCAGCTCCACAGGCACAGGGCTCTGCTCAACCCGAGGTGTGTGGGGCAGGGACCAGGAAGCTGAGAAATACCCATTAGCTGTTCATCAAGGATGTTTAAATAATACCATCTCCTCCTGTCATATTGCTTTAGCTTCGGATCTATGACTGATATTTACACACACACACACACACACATACACACACCGTCCACAAACCCATCCAAAACCAAGCTGTTAACTGGGCAGACAGAAACACTTAGTTCTGTGCTGTGGCCTGTCCTGCCCAAACAGGACCTCCCACCTGACTCTCACTTCTTCACACTGCTGATGCTGTGGTATGGGGGTGGAGGGTGAGGAGGGAGGAGGAGGGCACTATATTTTTTTACCCTGGTACTGGCATGGTTGATGCTTTCAGGGTTGGTAGGAGGGGGGGGGCAGCATAAAAGTTAAACCCACCACACATTCTTCCCAAACTACCCACAGTCTGATGTGGTTGGTTTTCTGGTGTTATTTCTTCATAGCTGCCATCGCAAGCAGCCTTTGTTGGGCTCAGCTGTCAATCTCACGACCCCTCACTCTGTGTGTGGAGGGGGGAGGGCACGGTCAGGTGCCAGTAAACTCACTGGCTATTCAACTATAGACAAGGCAGTGTTTGAACACCTCAGATTGATTCCAAGTGCTGGGCTTGGAGTCTCAGGAGAGGTTCAGAGGGATAGGGAAAGAGGGTGTAGAGAGAGAGAGAGAGAGAGAGGGGAGGAGAGGGTGAAGACAGAGGGAGATACGCCCCATAGGTTTTCACAGTGACACATTAAAGTGAGTGGAAAGCTGTGAAGGCCCTATGCTCTGCTTGTGCTGACAGACACACACACTTACACACACAAACATGTCTGCCCTGCTGCTGCAGCCTGCAGCCTACTGCCTGTCTCCCTCCCTCCCTCCCTCCCTGCCTGTGAATGTGTGCTTTATGGAGCAGAACCCTCCCCCCCCCCCCCCCCATCTTCCACTTCCTCCTCCACTTCAACACCACTGCTGTGTTACACTACCAAACTGGACATGTGAGATCATACACTCTGGACATCTGGGGTGGAACACTTTAGTTTGATTCAACATTGGAGACACTACTTTAATACGCAGTCTCTGAGGTCATCTGGACATCTTGTCAGTGTTTTGCTTCTTGGTGTTCTGTACTGTAGCACTTCCATCCATACGTTTCTCCTGTTTCACCATTACCATGTCCCAGACACCGAGGTGGAAGGCTTGTGGTTGAATTGAATAATTCATTGTTCTCCCGCTCCTCCATGCGAGACATAATACATGCAGTGGGGACGTCCCGCTAAACGACTCCTCCAGTGCTCCTGGACCACTGTTAAAGAGTTTCTAGGCTGTTGTGATTGATGGGGTCCTAATGAGTGTCCATTCCGGTTCTGAGGCTGAACCTGGCTGGAGCGGAGCGTCGTAAAGGTGTCCTCTTGTCCATACCCGTACAGGGACAGTGAGAACCTTCACTCCATACACACTGACACCCTGCTCAGCCTCAACCTCAGCCCATCCACAGTCATGGTTAAGCAACACAGACCCTGGGTTAGGCTCATTAATGGGCAACATTTACAAAATATCTCTTCGTCGTAATTTTGTGAGGAACTGACAATTTATACCACCTTGTTTAATGAGTACATGTCTACATGTGTATGTGTGTGGACCAGTGCATGCATATGTGTTCTCAACACATGGTTCTGTACAGTGCTTTAGGGAAAGTATTCAGACCTCTTGACTTTTTCCACATGTTGTTACATTACAGCCTTATTCTAAAATGGATAACATTTAAAAAAATCAACCTACACAACATAACCCCTAATGACAAAGCAAAAACTGTTTTTTTGAATGTTTGCAAATGTATTAAAAATAAAATGCAGAAATAACTCATGTAATTATGTATTCAGACCCCTGAGACTCAGGTGCATTCTGAATCCATTGATCATCTTTGGGATGTTTCTACAACTTTGAGTCCATCTGCGGTAAATCCAATTGATTTGACACACCTGTCAGTATAAGGTCCCACAGTTGACAGTGCATATCAGAGCAAAAACCAAACCATGAGGTCGAAGGACTTGTCCTTACAGCTCCGAAACAGAATAGTGTGGAAGCACAGATCTGGAGAAGGATACCAAAGCATTTCTGCAGCATTGAAGGTCCCCAAGAAGACAGTGGTTCTCCATCATTCTTAAATTGAAGAAGTTGGAACCACCATGACTCTTCCTAGAGCTGGCCGCCTGGCCGCCCGGCCAAACTGAGCAATCGGGGGAGATCTGTGGAGATGGGAGAACTTTCCAGAAGGACAACCATCTCTGCAGCACTCCACCAATCAGCCTTTATGGTGTAGTGGCCAGACTGAAGCCACTCCTCAGTAAAAGGCACACCTGCCAAAAGGCCCCTTAAGATTCTCAAACCATGAGAAACCAGATGATCTGCTCTAATGAAACCAAGATTGAACTCTTTGGCCTGAAAGCCAAGTGTTACATCTGGAGGAAACCTGGCACAATCCCTACGGTGAAGCATGATGGTGGCAGCATCATGATGTGGGGATGTTTTTCAGTGGCAGTGACTGGTAGACTAGTCAGCATCGAAGCAAAGATGAACAGAGCAAAGTACAGAGAGATCCTTGATGGAAAACTGCTCAGGACCTCAGACAGGTGCGTAGGTTCACCTTCCCACAGGACCGGACTTGAACCCGATCGAACATCTCTGGAGAGACCTGAAAGTAGCTGTGCAGCAACGCTCCCCATCCAACCTGACAGATCTTGAGAGGATCTGCAGTGAAGAATGGGAGAAACTCCTCAAATACAGGTGTGCAAAGCTTGTAGCGTCCTACCCAAGAAGACTTGAGGCTGTAATCGCTGCCAAAAGGTGCCTAATTGGCATGAATCCCCCCCAAAAAAATGTCAATGTAAAAATTATAATAAAAGCGATCAAAGTTCACTTGAGTTGCCTCCTTGTTAATTCTCCTGCCACCACAAAAAAAAGCATTATCTGAAAAAGTAGATTTTCAGCCCAGCCTAATATTCTCTTGAGTTGATTTGGGTTGGGCTGGCCTGGGTTTAGGGTTTGCACAACATTCTAGTGCGCCGGTATCCCTCATAACTAGAATGAGATTCACTCTCTATAATCTCTCTGATCTGATAGACATGAGCCTGAAACTTCCATCTCTCTAATGTTGCACTGCATAATTCATTTCCTTATAGAATCATAGCCGAGCGAAGGGTTCTGAAGGAACTGCAGCACCCCTGATAAATTGAAACACATTTGCCACAGTTACAGAATTACTGCTGTCTGTTCAGAAAGAAATGAAATCATTCAGAACAGCCTAATACACCATGAGAAGGCCTATCATTTAGCCACAGATGATCAATAGCTTCTTTTTAAAAATAGCCTAGCTGTGGATTATAGCCCAATAACAAGAAATAGCCTATAGTCGGGAACGTGCGGCAAATCTGTCAATTAAAAAACTGCATGCAGACAAAACAGGCCTTTCACAATCATTCAAATACAATCTAGGGAAAACAGGGTGGAAAGCAAATGGCTCCTGCTGAAAAGACTCTGCTGTAGGCAACCAAAATATTAAATCAACTTCCAAATATTGTTTTACAAGAGAGAGAGAGGCTTTTGGCATTGGGTTTATGGTCATCACCAGCAGGTGAGCTGTGCATCAGTGGGTGAGTCAGTGAAACTGGAAAGCATTTTTAGGACTATAATTTCCTCATATTGTAACCTACAATATGTGTCTCCACACACCTATGCCTTGGCTATTGATGGATTCAACACAAGGGCATTATTATAGATCTCAGATTCTTAGTTTGTCAGTGGCAAAGTACCGTGCCATTTCGATCATTTGTGCGGTATTAAAAAATATTCTGCCAACGTCTTCAGTCATGTAAAATGACATGGAATGAACATGTTGCCCAGGTGTGCAACTTCTGTAAGTGCCTCTACTCTACTGCTCTATGCTACACAAATCCGATGATATACATGCAATGCTTTATTATAAAGGTAAAAAAAATACAAATCTAATGCATTTCGGTACCTCAGAACTCTACAGGTCAACCCACCTCTTGGGTTACTTTTTGTTCAGGCACCTCCCGAATTACAAATTAAGAGCTGGTAATGATGCTGTGGTGTAAATCTGTCTTCCCTGGCTTTGCTACCAAATGTCCTTGTTTGGAAATGTTTTTTTTTGTCCCATAACTGCCTGTGGCATAATTGTTCATCTAGACAGCCGTGTTTCACCAGTGGCGCCACTAGGGAACAGTAGGAGTTTAGACAAGATAAAGAAAATGGCCTTGAATACTCCACACAGTCTTTGTTTCTCTCTCCCAGGACCTCAAGTGCTGAAGGGTTAATGTCACCACTGCCGCAGTATAAAAACAATGATTCATGTGCGAACGGCAGAGGACAGAAAAACATAATATGAAAAAAAAACAGTGACTACCCACAGGTCATAAAGTATCTTAGAATGTTTGGTGGGGTTATGATGGATGAGAAAAGAGTGATGTGGGGGTTACGGGCAGTGGCAATGCCAGTACCAATGGCAGTGAGTGACAGTGGTGTTATCAAGGGGACTGCTAGCTTACTCTGTTATCCCACATGCTTTCTGCCTCTCTCCACTGTCGCTCCGGTGTCTGTCTGTCTGTCTGTCTTCCACGGTCAGGTCTTCCACCCATTCTGGCCCTGGTTACCCACTGCCTGGCACCTGTCAATCACCCTTGCCCAGCGGGACCCCTCCATTCCTACGTTTACTAACTATTTTTTCCTGTTTTCCAGTTTTTTTTCCTTCTCAGGACCTTTCAGGACCTCAGGAGAAGTCCCGGCTTTCCCTACTCTACTTTCTACCCTTTCAGGACCTCAGGAGAAGTCCCGGCTTTCCCTACTCTACTTTCTACCCTTTCAGGACCTCAGGAGAAGTCCCGGCTTTCCCTACTCTACTTTCTACCCTTTCAGGACCTCAGGAGAAGTCCCGGCTTTCCCTACTCTTCTTTCTGCCCTTTCAGGGCCACAGGAGAAGTCCTGGATTTCCCTACTATTCTTTCTGCCCTTTCAGGGCCACAGGAGGAGTCCCAGCTTTCCCTACTCTACTTTCTACCCTTTCAGGGCCACAGGAGGAGTCCCGGCTTTCCCTACTCTTCTTTCTGCCCTTTCAGGGCCACAGGAGAAGTCCCGGCTTTCCCTACTCTTCTTTCTGCCCTTTCAGGGCCACAGGAGAAGTCCCGGCTTTCCCTACTCTTCTTTCTGCCCTTTCAGGACCACAGGAGAAGTCCCAGCTTTCCCTACTCTACTTTCTGCCCTCTCAGGACCAGTGGAAAGAGCATGCTCCCTGGCCATCTAGAACACTTGTTAGTGCAGACACAGAGGGGGGCGATTTGCTAACATGTTGTTATCGGTTTACAAGGGGTTGTTTGTTCAGCTACCGATCAAGTTACTGGGCAAACAGGGCCAGACAGTAAGCGTTTTCAGGGGAAAATGCTAATCTCAGGCCTATTCACTGAAAGGAACATTTTTCAGATCACCTGATCCCCTTCTTTGTCCCTCGCTTGAGGGTGTAGGACACCACACTGCTCCCCTGTCCCCCCTCCCTACCTGCTCCCCCTCTCGCATGTGTGTTATGGTGGAGGTATGGGTGGGGCCATTCTCTGTGTGTTGCTAGCTGTTCTGTCTCCCATATACAGTACCATTAAAAAGTTTGGACAGACCTACTCATTCAAGGGGTTTTCTTTATTTTTACTATTTTTTACATTGTACAATAATAGTAAAGACATCAAAACTATGAAATAACACATATGGAATCATGTAGTAACCAAAAAGTGTTAAACAAATCAAAATATATTTGAGATTTGCGATCTTTCAAAGTAGCCACCATTTGCCTTGATGACAGCTTTGCACACTCTTGACATTCTCTCAACCAGCTTCATGAGGTAGTCCCCTGGAATTCATTTCAATTAACATGTTTGCCTTGTTAAAAGGACATTTGTGGAATTTCTTTCCTTAACGTATTTGAGCCAATCAATTGTGTTTTGTACTTTAAGACATGAAGGTCAGTCAATCTGGAAAACTTCAAGAACTTTGAAAGTTGTTTCAAGTGTAGCCAAAAAAAGTAAAGCAATATGATGAAACTGTCTCTCATGAGGACCACCACAAGAATGGAAGACCCAGAGTTACCTCTGCTCCAGAGGATAAGTTCATTAGAGTTACCAGCCTCAGAAATTGCAGCCCAAATAAATTATTCAGAGTTCAAGTAACAGACACATCTCAACATCAACTGTTCAGAGGAGACTGCCTGAATCAGAACTTCATGCTCAAATTGCTGCAAAGAAACCAGTACTAAAGGACATCAATATGAAGAAGAGACTTTGCTTGGGCCAAGAAACATAAGCAATGGATATTAGACCGATGGAAATCTGTCCTTTGGTCTGATGAGTCCAAATTTGAGATTTTTGTGAGACGCAGAGTAGATGAATGGATGCTCTCCGCTTGTGTAGTTCCACATTGTGAAGCATGGAGGAGGAGGTGTGATGGTGTGGGGGGCTTTGTTGGTGACACTGTCTGTGTTTTTAAAATTCAAGGCACACTTAACCAGCATGGCTACCACAGAATTCTGCAGCGATACGCCATTCCATCTGGTTTGCGCTTAGTGGAACTATCATTTGTTTTTCAATAGGACAATGACCCAACACACCTCCAGGCTGTGTAAGGCTATTTGACCAAGAAGCAGAGTGATGAAGTGGCTGCATCAGATGAGCTGGCCTCCCCAATCACCTGGCCTCAACCCAATTGAGATGGTTTGGGATGAGTTGGACCGCAGAGTGAAGGAAAAGCAGCCAACAAGCGCTCAGCATATGTGGAAACTTTTGGAAAAACATTCCACGTGAAGCTGGCTGAGAGAATGCCAAGAGTGTGCAAATCTGTTAAGGCAAAGGGTGCCTACCTGGAAGAATATAACATATATTTTGATTTGTTTTAACACTTTTTTGGTTACCACGTGATTCCCTATGTGTTAATATCGTAGTTTTGATGTCTCCATTATCATTCTACAATGTAGAAAATAGTAAAAATAAAGAAAAACAATTGAATGAGTAGGTGGTCCAAACCTTTGACTGATACTGTAAGAACACTTTTACAAATGGTGAAAATGCACATACACTGGTATCAATTCTCTGTCTATTCCTAATTTAAAAACCATATTTTTTAGTCCAGGTATGGTCGTGTTCTAACTTTGGTGTAATTAGGTTGTAGTTGTTCACCTTTCACATCTCATTCGCTCTCTGTCTCACGCACACGATCTCTCTCTTTCTACTTCCTGGGGTCGTAACTCTCTCTGTTTAATAGGTGACTCAGAGGACACAGCCAAACCGCTCTGATCAAGTCATGTTATTATGTAACCCAAGACAAACATCCTCCATCAAACAGACGGAAATGGATTAGGGACTGGTCGTTTGATGATGCCAGTACAGTAGTGTCAGTGTAAATGACAGTAGTCAAGACTGTGCTTGTGTGAATTGTAATTAAATGTCAGAATGTCACATGTTTTTGCCACTTGATTATTCCTTCATATGTTTGAGTGCAGCGCTTCAGTTTAACATGACACTCTTCCACCCTGTCCCTGTAGTGTAGAAGGTAACCATGTCAACATGACTCTCTTCCACCCTGTCCCTGTAGTGTAGAAGGTAACCATGTAAACATGACTCTCTTCCACCCTGTTCCTGTAGTGTAGAAGGTAACCATGTCAACATGACTCTCTTCCACCCTGTTCCTGTAGTGTAGAAGGTAACCATGTCAACATGACTCTCTTCCACCCTGTCCCTGTAGTGTAGAAGGTAATCATGTCAACATGACCCTCTTCCACCCTGTCCCTGTAGTGTAGAAGGTAACCATGCCAACATGAATCTCTTCCACCCTGTTCCTGTAGTGTAGAAGGTAACCATGTCAACATGACTCTCTTCCACCCTGTCCCTGTAGTGTAGAAGGTAACCATGTCAACATGACTCTCTTCCACCCTGTTCCTGTAGTGTAGAAGGTAACCATGTCAACATGACTCTCTTCCACCCTGTTCCTGTAGTGTAGAAGGTAACCATGTCAACATGACCCTCTTCCACACTGTCCCTGTAGTGTAGAAGGTAACCACGTCAACATGACTCTCTTCCACCCTGTTGCTGTAGTATAGAAGGTAACCAGGTCAACATGACCCTCTTCCACACTGTCCCTGTAGTGTAGAAGGTAACCATGTCAACATGACTCTCTTCCACCCTGTTCCTGTAGTGTAGAAAGTCACCATGTCAACATGACGCTCTTCCACCCTGTTCCTGTAGTGTAGAAAGTAACCATGTCAACATGACTCTCTTCCACACTGTTCCTGTAGTGTAGAAAGTAACCATGTCAACATGACTCTCTTCCACCCTGTTCCTGTAGTGTAGAAGGTAACCATGACTCTCTTCCACCCTGTTCCTGTAGTGTAGAAAGTAACCATG
Organism: Oncorhynchus kisutch; assembly: GCF_002021735.2. Taxonomy (NCBI): domain Eukaryota; kingdom Metazoa; phylum Chordata; class Actinopteri; order Salmoniformes; family Salmonidae; genus Oncorhynchus; species Oncorhynchus kisutch. The sequence continues at coordinate 3,937,975 of NC_034184.2, forward strand.
TCAACATGAACCTCTTCCACCCTGTTCCTGTAGTGTAGAAAGTAACCATGTCAACATGACCCTTTTCCACCCTGTCACTGTAGTGTAGAAAGTAACCATGTCAACATGACCCTCTTCTCCCTGTCCCTGTACTGTAGAAGGTAACCATGACAACATGACTCTCTTCCACCCTGTTCCTGTAGTGTAGAAAGTAACCATGTCAACATGTCTCTCTTTCACCCTGTTCCTGTAGTGTAGAAAGAAACCATGCCAACATGTCTCTCTTCCACCCTGTTCCTGTATTGTAGAAAGTAACCATGTCAACATGACTCTCTTCCATCCTGTCCCTGTAGGGTAGAAAGTAACCGTGACTCTCTTCCTTCCTGTCCCTGTAGGGTAGAAAGTAACCATGACTCTCTTCCATCCTGTTCCTGTAGGGTAGAAAGTAACCATGACTCTCTTCCATCCTGTTCCTGTAGGGTAGAAAGTAACCATGACTCTCTTCCATCCTGTTCCTGTAGGGTAGAAAGTAACCATGACTCTCTTCCATCCTGTTCCTGTAGGGTAGAAAGTAACCATGACTCTCTTCCATCCTGTTCCTGTAGGGTAGAAAGTAACCATGACTCTCTTCCATCCTGTTCCTGTAGGTTAGAAAGTAACCATGACTCTCTTCCATCCTGTTCCTGTAGGGTAGAAAGTAACCATGACTCTCTTCCATCCTGTTCCTGTAGGGTAGAAAGTAACCATGACTCTCTTCCATCCTGTTCCTGTAGGGTAGAAAGTAACCATGACTCTCTTCCACCCTGTCCCTGTAGTGTAGAAAGTAACCATGACTCTCTTCCACCCTGTCCCTGTAGTGTAGATAGTAACCATGTCAACATGACCCTCTTCCACCCTGTTCTTTCCTGTAGGGTAGCAAGTAACCATGTCAACATGACTCTCTTCCACCCTGTTCCTGTAGTGTAGAAGGTAACCATGTCAACATGACTCTCTTCCACCCTGTTCCTGTAGGTTAGAAAGTAACCATGTCAACATGACTCTCTTCCACCCTGTTCCTGTAGTGTAGAAAGTAACCATGTCAACATGACCCTCTTCCGCCCTGTTCCTGTAGTGTAGAAAGTAACCATGCCAACATGACTCTCTTCCACCCTGTTCCTGTAGGGTAGAAAGTAACCATGTCAACATGACTCTCTTCCACCCTGTTCCTGTAGTGTAGAAGGTAACCATGTCAACATGACTCTCTTCCACCTTGTTTCTGTAGTGTAGAAGGTAACCATGTCAACATGACTCTCTTCCACCCTGTTCCTGTCGTGTAGAAAGTAACCATGTCAACATGACTCTCTTCCACCCTGTTCCTGTAGGGTAGAAAGTAACCATGACTCTCTTCCTTCCTGTCCCTGTAGGGTAGAAAGTAACCATGACTCTCTTCCATCCTGTTCCTGTAGGGTAGAAAGTAACCATGACTCTCTACCATCCTGTTCATGTAGGGTAGAAAGTAACCATGACTCTCTTCCATCCTGTTCCTGTAGGGTAGAAAGTAACCATGACTCTCTTCCATCCTGTTCCTGTAGGGTAGAAAGTAACCTTGACTCTCTTCCATCCTGTTCCTGTAGGGTAGAAAGTAACCATGACTCTCTTCCATCCTGTCCCTGTAGGGTAGAAAGTAACCATGACTCTCTTCCATCCTGTTCCTGTAGGGTAGAAAGTAACCATGACTCTCTTTCACCCTGTCCCTGTAGTGTAGATAGTAACCATGTCAACATGACCCTCTTCCACCCTGTTCTTTCCTGTAGGGTAGCAAGTAACCATGTCAACATGACTCTCTTCCACCCTGTTCCTGTAGTGTAGAAAGTAACCATGTCAACATGACTCTCTTCCACCCTGTTCCTGTAGTGTAGAAAGTAACCATGTCAACATGACTCTCTTCCACCCTGTTCCTGTAGTGTAGAAAGTAACCATGTCAACATGACTCTCTTCCACCCTGTTCCTGTAGTTTAGAAAATAACCATGTCAACATGACTCTCTTCCACCCTGTTCCTGTAGTGTAGAAAGTAACCATGTCAACATGACTCTCTTCCACCCTGTTCCTGTAGTGTAGAAGGTAACCATGTCAACATGACTCTCTTCCACCTTGTTCCTGTAGTGTAGAAGGTAACCATGTCAACATGACCCTCTTCCACCCTGTTCCTGTAGTGTAGAAAGTAACCATGTCAACATGACTCTCTTCCACCCTGTTCCTGTCGTGTAGAAAGTAACCATGTCAACATGACTCTCTTCCACCCTGTTCCTGTAGGGTAGAAAGTAACCATGTCAACATGACTCTCTTCCACCCTGTTCCTGTAGTGTAGAAAGTAACCATGTCAACATGACTCTCTTCCACCCTGTTCTTGTAGGGTAGAAAGTAACCATGTCAACATGACTCTCTTCCACCCTGTTCCTGTAGTGTAGAAAGTAACCATGTCAACATGACTCTCTTCCATCCTGTCCCTGTAGGGTAGAAAGTAACCATCACTCTCTTCCATCCTGTTCCTGTAGAGTAGAAAGTAACTATGACTCTCTTCCATCCTGTTCCTGTAGGGTAGAAAGTAACCATGACTCTCTTCCATCCTGTTCCTGTAGGGTAGAAAGTAACCATGACTCTCTTCCACCCTGTCCCTGTAGGGTAGAAAGTAACCATGACTCTCTTCCATCCTGTCCCTCCCAAACAACACTTGACAAGCACTCTTCCAAAGGAGTCGCAATGGAGGTCCAATAACATCTTAATCGAAGGAATTGAGGATGTAAAGACTGACATTTGGCATGACACAGAAGTCAAGGCCAAGAAACTCCTGGCAGATCAACTGGACCCTAAACTCATGGAGATGGAGAGGACTCATAGGATTGGCACTTTCTTCCTGGTGGACAGACCAGATCTACAGTGGTGAAACTGCTCAGGTTCAAAGACAAGGAGGAGATTCTCAGGAGGTCCTGAGAGTCTGAAGGGAACCAAATTCTTCATTAATGAAGATTTCTCCAAAAGGTATACCTAAAAAGAAAGGAACTGCTGTCACGACTATTTGAAGAATGAAAAACAGGCAACATCTCATACCTGAAGTATGATCAGTTGGTTGCCCCCCCCTCGTAGGCTTATGGCAAGGGATTTTTGCTGTAATCAAATGATTTGACGCACCCACACCCACACCCACACCCACACATACACAGACATATTTATTCTACTTTGTTCACGTGTTTCACCTAACCTCATGAACAAAAACACACATTGCTCTTAATGTCATAACCCTCTGATGTCTTTAGTGGTGTTATGTGGACTGTGTCAATGTGCATTCCATAGGAAGTCCACAGCTATTGATAAAAACTAACACTAATGTTTGGTTGTATTGGACACGTGACACATGCACTTCTATGTTTCCTTTCCATTGTCTGGATGAATCCCACTGTATTTCTCTTAATGGGGCTGGATATCAACCCTGATAACATGGTCTCATTACATATTAATGAAGTGAATGATAAATAGAATGATTGAGTTGATTCAGATTCAAATTTCCATTAACAGAAGGGAATGATTCATTGAATTAACAGAAGGGAATGATTCATTGAATTAACAGAAGGGAATGATTCATTGAATTAACAGAAGGGAATGATTCATTGAATTAACAGAAGGGAATGATTCATTGAATTAACAGAATGGAATGATTCATTGAATTAACAGAAGGGAATGATTCATTGAATTAACAGAAGGGAATGATTCATTGAATTAACAGAAGGGAATGATTCATTGAATTAACAGAAGGGAATGATTCATTGAATTAACAGAAGGGAATGATTCATTGAATTAACAGAAGGGAATGATTCATTGAATTAACAGAAGGGAATGATTCATTGAATTAACAGAAGGGAATGATTCATTGAATTAACAGAAGGGAATGATTCATTGAATTAACAGAAGGGAATGATTCATTGAATTAACAGAAGGGAATGATTAATTGCATTAACAGAAGGGAATGATTCATTGAATTAACAGAAGGGAATGATTCATTGAATTAACAGAAGGGAATGACTCATTGCATTAAATGTAGAATACCTAACTAAAGTAATTGTGAGCACTTTAAGATGTTGATTGATGATTTCATAGGAACATTTTTATAATCTGCTTACCAGACTTTTCTCACCTTTCAATTCTGTATTTCAACACTGTTTCCCCTTAGTTAAATCACGTAAGAGAGCCTCACAAATCCATCTCCCCTAAATTCTGCTAATTACAAAATGTATAACAACAAATTTACTCACTTACTTCGAATATCAAAAAATATATTTTACTGACAAATTCCAAGAATCTTAAATATAAATAATATGAAGTCAACTTTGAAAATCATCAATCAACTGTTGAATAAGAAAAAGGCATCTACAACTATTCCATCTCAATGTATTGTTGGATGTAAGACCTATAGTGATCCTGATATCATTTCATGTGAATTGAATAGCTTGTTTGTGAATGTGGGTTCCTTTCTGTCATAGAAAATAGAGAAAACAGATGTAAATCCCCTGGATTACATGAAGGGACCTGAAAACGGATGTAAATAGGCTGGGTTTCTGTACAGCACTTTGAGATATCAGCTGATGTACGAAGGGCTATATAAATAAATTTGATTTGATTTGATTTGATTTGATTTGAAATCCCCTGGATTACATGGAGGGACTTTCCCTTCGCTGCTTCAGTCTGGTCCTCCTGATGTAATATAGGTGATGAAGGTAACTGGTATTTTAAAGATATCAGCAGCAGGTCATGAGGAGATTGGTGCCTCTTTGGTGAAATCAGTGTCTTCCTCGATTACTGAGCCTCTAAAGTATATCTTCACCAAATCTATGCAAACTGGTATTGTTCCCAAATATTTGTAAATTGCCAAAGTTATCTACCTCTATAAATCTGGGAATCTAATATCTTTTAAAAATGATCGCCCAATATCTGTACTACCATGTTTTTCTAAAATCCTAGAAAAATTGGTGTATAAGAGAATGTTGAAACATTTAAACCAACACTATTCTATATGAGCACTAATATGGTTTTCGTAAAAACTACTTTACAGATATTGCTCTTTTGCAACTTGTGTATAAAATCTTTACAGCCCTTAACAACAATGAAGACGCTTTTGGCATCTTTTCCGACTTATCCAAAACGTTTTACACGGTTGATCATGAAATGTTACTTTCGAAATGTAATTTTGACAGTTTTCATGATTATACATATAATAGGTTATGTAGTTGTGTTTATGATAGAGAACAATTTGTTTCTGCAAACGGCTCTGCATCTACCAGGGCCAAGATATCCTGTGGCGTGTCACAGGGTTGAGAATTGGACCTTTGTTATTCCTAATCAATATCAATGACCTTGCTGCTGTGTCTTCTACCATACTTCCCATTCTTTTTGCCGATGATAACAATTTTATTTTATCACATAATTTTGATTCACTAATTAATTAAGCCAACATAGGTGTGGCCAAAGTTTCTGAATGGTTCCAGGTAAAAAAATAAAAAATCTTTAAATGTTAAAAATATCATTGTATTCACTAATAAGAATAAGAAACATTGTAAAAAAAACAACAACCACAATCTCAATTGGTGGGAATGAAATGGAACAAGTCTCATCCACTAGATTCCTCTGAGATCTACTTGATGAAAAGTTGTCCTGGAAAGTTCATATTCGATGTGTCTGTAGCAAAGTGATGAAATATATGTTGGTATCATCAGAAAGATAAGTGGTTTGGTTCATCAGGCTTGCTTCCTAACTCTATACTATAGCTCAATTTACCCATATGTCATTTACTGTACTATTGTCAGGGTCAGTACATATGACTGCTACCTACACAAAACAATGACTCATTATTCAAAGTACATTTCTTGGCTCCATTTATATATTGAAAAACACTGTCTTGTCTATTTACGACATTAATGTTTGCCAATTATGCACTTTCATCTACAATTACTCAGACCTCCCAGACAGTTTACCTAAACTTTTCAATGCATTTTTCCAGGCTCATTCTGGAATCTGGAGTAGTATAATGTAAAGTAGTATGGTGTAGTGTAGTGTAGTTTAGAGCAGTGTAGAGTAGTATAATGTAAAGTAGTATGGTGGAGTGTAGTTTAGAGCAGTGTAGAGCAGAATAATGTAAAGTAGAATAGTGGAGTGGAGTTTAGAGTAGTGTAGAGTAGAATAATGTAGAGTAGAATAGTGGACTGGAGTTTAGAGTTGTATAGTTTAGAAAAGTATAGTTTAGGGTGACATAGTGTAGAGTAGTATAGTTTAGAGTAATATCTTGTTTTATTGTGTAGAGTATCACAGTTTAGAGTATCGCAGTTTAGAGTACTGTAGTTTAGAGTAGCGTATTTTAGAATACTGTAGTGTAGAGTAGTAAAGTGTAGTGTAGTATAGAGTAGCGCATAATAACGTAGAGTAGTGTAGTATAGTGTATAGTAGTGTAGTTTAGAGCAGTGTAGAGTAGAATAGTGGGGTTTAGAGTAGTGTAGTATAGTTTAGAAAAGTATAGTTTAGGGCAGTATGACACAGTGTAGAGTAGTATAGTTTAGAGTAGTATAGTGTATTATTGTGTAGAGTATCGCAGTTTAGAGTATCACAGTTAGAGTAGCGTATTTTAGTGTAGTGTAGAGTAGTATTGTTTAGAGTTGTAAAGTGTAGAGTAGCGTATAGTAACGTAGAGTAGAATAGTGTAGAGTAGTACAGTTTAGAGTAGTATAGTGTATTATTGTGTAGAGTATCGCAGTTTAGAGTATCACAGTTAGAGTAGCGTATTTTAGTGTAGTGTAGAGTAGTATTGTTTAGAGTTGTAAAGTGTAGAGTAGCGTATAGTAACGTAGAGTAGAATAGTGTAGAGTAGTATAGTTTAGAGTAGTTTGGTGTAGTGTAGTATGGTGTATTGTAGTGTGGTGTAGTGTAGTGTAGAGTAGTGTAGTTTAGAGCAGTGTAGAGTAGAATAATGTAGAGTAGAATAGTGGAGTGGAGTGTAGAGTAGTGTAGAGTAGAGTAGAATAATGTAGAGTAGAATAGTGGACTGGAGTTTAGAGTAGTGTAGTATAGTTTAGAAAAGTATATTTTAGGGTAGTATGACATAGTGTAGCGTAGAATAGTTTATAGTAATAGAGTGTAATAGAGAGTAATATAGTGTTTTATTGTGTAGAGTATCGCAGTTTAGAGTACCGTAGTTTAGAGTAGCGTATTTAAGAGTACTGTAGTGTAGAGTAGTAAAGTGTAGTGTAGTTTAGAGTAGCGCATAATAACGTAGAGTAGTGTAGTATAGTGTATAGTAGTGTAGTTTAGAGCAGTGTAGAGTAGAATAATGTAGAGTAGAATAGTGGAGTTTAGAGTAGTGTAGTATAGTTTAGAAAAGTATAGTTTAGGGTAGTATGACATAGTGTAGAGTAGTATAGTTTAGCGTAGTATAGTGTATTATTGTGTAGAGTATCGCAGTTTAGAGTATCACAGTTAGAGTAGCGTATTTTAGTGTAGTGTAGAGTAGTATTGTTTAGAGTTGTAAAGTGTAGAGTAGCGTATAGTAACGTAGAGTAGAATAGAATAGTGTAGAGTAGTATAGTTTAGAGTAGTATAGTGTATTATTGTGTAGAGTATCGCAGTTTAGAGTATCACAGTTAGAGTAGCGTATTTTAGTGTAGTGTAGAGTAGTATTGTTTAGAGTTGTAAAGTGTAGAGTAGCGTATAGTAACGTAGAGTAGAATAGTGTAGAGTAATATAGTTTAGAGTAGTTTGGTGTAGTGTAGTATAGTGTATAGTAGTGTGGTGTAGTGTAGTGTAGAGTAGTGTAGTTTAGAGCAGTGTAGAGTAGAATAATGTAGAGTAGAATAGTGGAGTGGAGTGTAGAGTAGTGTAGAGTAGAGTAGAATAATGTATGACATAGTGTAGAGTAGTATAGTTTAGCGTAGTATAGTGTATTATTGTGTAGAGTATCGCAGTTTAGAGTATCACAGTTAGAGTAGCGTATTTTAGTGTAGTGTAGAGTAGTATAGTTTAGAGTTGTAAAGTGTAGTGTAGTTTAGAGTAGCGTATAGTAACATAGATAGAGTAGTGTATTGTGGTGTAGAGTAGTATGGTTTAGGGTAGTATAGTGTATTATAGTAGAGTATCGCAGATGAGAGTTGCACAGTGTAGAGTAGTGCAGTATAGAGTAACGCAGTGTAGAGTCGTTTAATTTAGAGTAGCATAGTGTAGAGTAGTGTATTGTTGTACATTTTAGAATAGTGTAGTTTAGAGTTGTAGAGTAGTATAGTATAGAGTAGTATAGTATTATAGTTTAGAGTAGTGTTGTGTATTGTAGAGTAGTTTAGTCTAGTGTATAGTTTAGAATTGTATAGTGTAGATTAGTATAGTTTAGAGTAGTATATTGTAGTATAATCTAGTTTAGAGTAGTATAATTTAGTGGAGTGTAGTTTAGTGGAGTGTAGTATAGTGTTTAATGTGGTATAGGGTATAATATGGCTTAGAGTAGTATATTGAAGTATAATTAAGTTTAGAGTAGTATAGTTTAGAGTATTATAGTTTATAGTGTTATAGTTTAGATGAGTATAGTGTGGTTTGGAGTAGTGTGGTTTATAGTTGTTTAGTTTAGAGTAGTATAGTGTAGTGTGGTTTATAGTAGTATAGTTTAGCGTAGTTTAGTTTAGAGTAGTATAGTGTAGCGCAAAGTAATGCAGCTCAGAGTAGTGTAGCTCAGAGTAGTGAAGCGCAGAGTAGTGTAGCGTAGAGTAGTATAGTTTAGAGTAGTTTAGAGTAGTGTAACAATGTGTAGTTTAGATTGGCGTAGAATAGTGTAGTGTAGTATAGAGTACTATAGTTTTGAGTAGTATAGAGTGATATAGTGTAGAGAAGTATAGTTTAAAGTGGTGTAGTTTAGAGTATTATAGTGTAGAGTACTGTAGTGTGTTATAGATTATATGAGTTTAGAGTACTGTAGTTTAGAGCAGTATAGTGTAGTTTAGAATAGTATAGTTTAGGGTATTATAGTTTAGAATAGTATATTTTAGAGAAGTGTAGTTTAGAGTAGAATAGTTTAGAGTAGAATAGTTTAGAGTAGTATAGTTTAGAGCAGTTTAGTTTGGAGTAGTTTAGACTAGTGTAGTTTGGAGTGGTGTAGGTTAGTGTAGTAGGTAATCCGGGTCCAGCTGTTGGAGGTATCAGTGTGCTGCTAAACCCCAGTGTTATGCTGCTTCAACTTGGCATTAAATCAGAGTCTCCTGCTCCTCCCTCCCTTCCACTGGGTCTCTTCTCTCTGGGCTCCTGTTGCTCCACTACTGAGCTTACTGTGTTACTTCATACCTAAATCAACTTTTACACACGCACACACACACACACACACACACACACACACACACACACACACACACACACACACACACACACACACACACACACACACACGAGCAAGGTGTGTGTGTCCGAGTGATGGATGTCTGGGTGATGGGGATTGGTTGACAGACGGCCAACGACTAGCAGATGCAGAAGGAGATTGGCTGCAGCCAGCAGATCTGGTGACAACATGTTACATGTGTGTGGGACGTATGATTGAAGGTGGGTTGCTCAACAGCTTAAGAGCTTCTGTGAGGGCATTATTTTCATTGTATTGTCCAGTAGTGATACAGAGGTCATTTTCCTCTATTCAAAGTGTGGCCTTGCTTTCTACCACACATCCATTCAAAGTCTGGCTTTGTTTTTCATTTTAAAAGTGATGCGTTTCTAATTGTGTAACGATGGAATACAATCGGACATTATCAGAGGTTGACGTGAAACTCAATCACTCAGATCCGTTCGGTAAGAACATCCAGTGATTGAGGGGGTGATGTCATCTACAGCTTAATGTCCTTGTGTCCTGTCACCCCCTCAGCCCACATAAATCACCCTTCCAAAGCCCAAATGTTAGATGCAGGGGTCCAGGTTAGAGGACAAGGATAGGGCAGAGAGAGTTGGAGTCTGCTTTAGAGACTTTTAGCTACAATTATTTAGCTCCAATCAAAGATCCATATGATTGCCATTATTGTTTATTTATTATTTGTGTGCTAGTAATAAGTAACAGAAAATAGAAAGCAACAAAATATTCATATTAGGAAATGTATTTTCATTAATATTTCACATGACCATATTCTCATGAACATAATCATATTATTTCACCATCATCATTATAATTATTGCAATATCATAATTGCAGAGTTAGTATTTCAATCAGAATAATAGTATTCATCATATCAAACACATTTACATGTCAGTATTCTTCAAATTGGTAACATATTTATTATGGACACATACAGCACATACTTTTGACAGAAACAGACAGGCCACTATTCTCCCCCAATGCTGTCAATATCTTGTCATTTTTGGACTTTGTCCTTTTCTTGTGTAAATTCCATCTCAGTTTTATACAGCCCCAGATGTGTGAAAAATGTATCTGGATTCATTTGATCAATTCTCCTCTGCTAATGTAAAATCTCTGTGGGATAGAGCTTTCAAGAGTCCCTGATGCTGTCCAACCATAACAGGCTCTGCCTCTCTGCACCTCTCCTAATTTCTCTCTTTCTCGCTCTGCACATCTACTCATCTCTCCTCACTCACTCACTCACTCACTCGCACACACTCACACACTCACACTCTCTTACATTCTCTCTCTTACATTCTCTCTCTTACATTCTCTCTCTCACATTCTCTCTCTCTCAATTCAAAGGGATTTATTGGCAAGTGAAATAGATAAACAAAAGTGAAACAAACATTCAAAAATGAACAGTAAATATTACACTCCCAAAAGTTTCAAAGGAGTATAGACTTTTCAAATGTCATTATGGCTATGTACAGCATTATAAAGATGTGCAAATACACATAAATATGGGCTGTATTTACTATGGTGTTTGTTTTTCACTGGTTGCCCTTTTCTTGAGGCAACAGGTCACAAATATTGCTGCTATGATGGCACACTGTGGTATTTCACCCAAAAGATATGTGAGTTTATCAAAATTCAATTTGTTTTCAAATTCTTTGTAGGTCTAGCCCCACCCATCTCTTAGCCCCACCCATCTCTTTAAGGATTCACATGTGAGGCCATGTGCTAAACAAAGTGTGTAGTTTAGTAAACAACCAAAGATATCAAGACTAAAAGTAGTAAAAGTAGCAGCCTACAATAAGGAACAACTCCAGATAAAAATACACTTCAACTAGTCCTTGCCCTAATGAATATCCTAATCTGACTTTGGTTATGCTGTTCTTCACATTACCGTCTCTGGTAAACACACACTATACCGAATCAAATCTAACTTTATTTGTCTCATGCACAGGATACAGAAGGTGTAAATGGTACAGTGAAATGGTTACTTGCATAGTCGCAATATCAAAAACAGATACAAATATTTTCCAAATATTAGATGACGCTTACCCGACACACTTGTGTAAATGAATGGGTTATGTAAAGGAAATGCTATAACCACCCCCCAGCCACGTCTAGCTAAGTGGATGGGCCATTATTGCCTAGACATGTACACATGTTCATGAAATACAATAGATGGCCGCATCACCCCCAGATACACCTGGCTAGCTTGATGGGTCATATAATCATCTGGCAAAGTTGAGTCAGCTAGCTAAACAATGAACTGGCATAATCCCAACCCTTGCTACTACCAGTACAAACATTGTCATAGCTGTAATGTGAATCTGCAGATAGCTAAAGACCTAACCAACTAGGTTCAACATTAGCTAGGCTAACATTAGGGCTATAACTACAATGCAAATTGTTTCTGATTTGAATAATATTACTACACAGATCATATATGTAATGTTAGTTAGCGAGCCAGCAAGCTAACAGTTGCTATCTAGCTAACAGTACGCTTTAACTTGCAATGAAAATTATTTTCTGATCAAATTAGATAATAATATGTGAAAATGTAGATAGACTCCTACCCCTATACATGGACGAACGCTTCATGGCAGACTGGAACCATTTAACTGTTTGGCCAGCGTTGTGTCAAGTCACTCCCTTTCCCACTGACTGTGGCGTGTGCAAAACGTAGCTCATCACTTTTTCTAACTGATCTGTTAGCACAACAGTAGCACAACTTTTGTAGTTCTTGATGGCTAACATTATATCTTTCAAAAACAACACAGTAGAAAGGACAATCAACACATACTGAGAAGCTCACGTTATAAACAGAAGCATGCTACATGGCAGACCAATCCACACTCATCTCTCGGCATGTCCAGCCCATCCATTATCTCAGCCAATCATGGCTAGCGGGAAGGTTCATTACTTTTTCCGTGGCTAAACCAAGGAGGCTCGTAATTTAACAGTTGTATTCATATTTACAGATGGAATATACGTTTGTTATTAAAGCACATAAAAGTTCACATTTTCCAGAAGGCATTTCTGACAAAAATGCATTTTGATAAAAAATACATGTTTACACTCAAATGCCTTTCTTGTGAAGTTGTGACTTGCGACATATGCCTAGTTTCCTGAAACTGGTCACATACAGTATGTTTTTCTAAAATGGTCATATATTTGGCAGGAGGTTAGGAAGTGCAGATTAGTTTCCACCTCATTTTGTGGGAAGTGTGCCTATGGCGACCTCTATTTGAACCCTCCTGTCTCAGCCTCCAGTATTTATGCTGCAGTAGTTTGTGTCAGGGGGCTAGGGTCAGTTTGTTATATCTGGAGTACTTCTCCTGTCCTATTCGGTGTCCTGTGTGAATCTAAGTGTGCGTTCTCTAATTCTCTCCTTTCTCTCTCTCGGAGGACCTGAGCCCTAGGACCATGCCCCAGGACTACCTGACATGATGACTCCTTGCTGTCCCCAGTCTACCTGGCCATGCTGCTGCTCCAGTTTCAACTGTTCTGCCTTATTATTATTCGACCATGCTGGTCATTTATGAACATTTGAACATCTTGGCCATGTTCTGTTATCATCTCCACCCGGCACAGCCAGAAGAGGACTGGCCACCCCACATATGCTTTCTCTAATTCTCTCTTTCTTTCTCTCTCTCGGAGGACCTGAGCCCTAGGACTGTGCCCCAGGACTACCTGACATGATGACTCCTTGCTGTCCCCAGTCCACCTGACTGTGCTGCTGCTCCAGTTTCAACTGTTCTGCCTTATTATTATTCGACCAGTTTCTGGGTTTCTGTACAGCACTTTGAGATATCAGCTGATGTACGAAGGGCTATATAAATACATTTTATTTTATTTGATCAACCCAGCGTAAAACCCCAAACAGCAAGCAATGCAGGTGTAGAAGCACGGTGGCTAGGAAAAACTCCCTAGAAAGGCCAATACCTAGGAAGAAACCTAGAGAGGAACCAGGCTATGTGGGGTGGCCAGTCCTCTTCTGGCTGTGCCGGGTGGAGATTATAACAGAACATGGCCAAGATGTTCAAATGTTCATAAATGACCAGCATGGTCGAATAATAATAAGGCAGAACAGTTGAAACTGGAGCAGCAGCACAGTCAGGTGGAAGTTGAAACTGGAGCAGCAGCATGGCCAGGTGGACTGGGGACAGCAAGGAGTCATCATGTCAGGTAGTCCTGGGGCATGGTCCTAGGGCTCAGGTCAGTTGAAACTGGAACAGCAGCATGGCCAGGTGGACTGGGGACAGCAAGGAGTCATCATGTCAGGTAGTCCTGGGGCATGGTCCTAGGGCTCAGGTCCTCCGAGAGAGAGAAAGAAAGAGAGAGAAGGAGAGAATTAGAGAACGCACACTTAGATTCACACAGGACACCGAATAGGACAGGAGAAGTACTCCAGATATAACAAACTGACCCCAGCCCCCCGACACATAAACTACTGCAGCATAAATACTGGAGGCTGAGACAGGAGGGGTCAGGAGACACTGTGGCCCCATCCGAGGACACCACCGGACAGGGCCAAACAGGAAGGATATAACCCCACCCACTTTGCCAAAGCACAGCCCCCACACCACTAGAGGGATATCTTCAACCACCAACATACCATCCTGAGACAAGGCTGAGTATAGCCCACAAAGATCTCCGCCACGGCACAACCCAAGGGGGGGGGCGCCAACCCAGACAGGATGACCACAACAGTGAATCAACCCACTCAGGTGACGCACCCCCCCCAGGGACGGCATGAGAGAGCCCCAGCAAGCCAGTGACTCAGCCCCTGTAATAGGGTTAGAGGCAGAGAATCCCAGTGGAAAGAGGGGAACCGGCCAGGCAGAGACAGCAAGGGCGGTTCGTTGCTCCAGAGCCTTTCCGTTCACCTTCCCACTCCTGGGCCAGACTACACTCAATCATATGACCCACTGAAGAGATGAGTCTTCAGTAAAGACTTAAAGGTTGAGACCGAGTTTGCGTCTCTGACATGGGTAGGCAGACCGTTCCATAAAAATGGAGCTCTATAGGAGAAAGCCCTGCCTCCAGCTGTTTGCTTAGAAATTCTAGGGACAATTAGGAGGCCTGCGTCTTGTGACCGTAGCGTACGTGTAGGTATGTACGGCAGGACCAAATCAGAGAGATAGGTAGGAGCAAGCCCATGTAATGCTTTGTAGGTTAGCAGTAAAACCTTGAAATCAGCCCTTGCTTTGACAGGAAGCCAGTGTAGAGAGGCTAGCACTGGAGTAATATGATCAAATTTTTTGGTTCTAGTCAGGATTCTAGCAGACGTATTTAGCACTAATTGAAGTTTATTTAGTGCTTTATCCGGGTAGCCGGAAAATAGAGCATTGCAGTAGTCTAACCTAGAAGTGACAAAAGCATGGATTCATTTTTCTGCATCATTTTTGGACAGAAAGTTTCTGATTTTTGCAATGTTACGTAGATGGAAAAAAGCTGTCCTCGAAATGGCCTTGATATGTTCTTCAAAAGAGAGATCAGGGTCCAGAGTAACGCCGAGGTCCTTCACAGTTTTATTTGAGACGACTGTACAACAATTAAGATTAATTGTCAGATTCAAGCATCTCTGTTTTGTCCGAGTTTAATAGTAGAAAGTTTGCAGCCATCCACTTCCTTGTGTCTGAAACACATGCTTCTAGCGAGGGCAATTTTGGGGCTTCACCATGTTTCATTGAAATGTACAGCTGTGTGTCATCCGCATAGCAGTGAAAGTTTACATTATGTTTTCGAATAACATCCCCAAGAGGTAAAATATATAGTGAAAACAATAGTGGTCCTAAAACGGAACCTTGAGGAACACCGAAATTTACAGTTGATTTGTCAGAGGACAAACCATTCACAGAGACAAACTGATATCTTTCCGACAGATAAGATCTAAACCAGGCCAGAACATGTCCGTGTAGACCAATTTGGGTTTCCAATCTCTCCAAAAGAATGTGGTGATCGATGGTATCAAAAGCAGCACTAAGGTCTAGGAGCACGAGGACAGATGCAGAGCCTCGGTCCGATGCCATTAAAATGTCATTTACCACCTTCACAAGTGGCGTCTCAGTGCTATGATGGGGTCTAAAACCAGACTGAAGCATTTCGTATACATTGTTTGTCTTCAGGAAGGCAGTGAGTTGCTGCGCAACAGCCTTCTCTAAAATGTTTGAGAGGAATGGAAGATTCGATATAGGCCGATAGTTTTTTATATTTTCTGGGTCAAGGTTTGGCTTTTTCAAGAGAGGCTTTATTACTGCCACTTTTAGTGAGTTTGGTACACATCCAGTGGATAGAGAGCCGTTTATTATGTTCAACATAGGAAGGCCAAGCACAGGAAGCAGCTCTTTCAGTAGTTTAGTTGGAATAGGGTCCAGTATGCAGCTTGAAGGTTTAGAGGCCATGATTATTTTCATCATTGTGTCAAGAGATATAGTACTAAAACACTTGAGCGTCTCTCTTGATCCTAGGTCCTGGCAGAGTTGTGCAGACTCAGGACAACTGAGGTTTGGAGGAATACGCAGGTTTAAAGAGGAGTCCGTAATTTGCTTTCTAATAATCATAATCTTTTCCTCAAAGAAGTTCATGAATTTATCACTGCTAAAGTGAAAGTCATCCTCTCTTGGGGAATGCTGCTTTTTAGTTAGCTTTGCGACAGTATCAAAAAGGAATTTCGGATTGTTCTTATTTTCCTCAATTAAGTTAGAAAAATAGGATGATCGAGCAGCAGTAAGGGCTCTACGGTACTGCACGGTACCGTCCTTCCAAGCTAGTCGGAAGACTTCCAGTTTGGTGTGGCGCCATTTCCGTTCCAATTTTCTGGAAGCTTGCTTCAGAGCTCGGGTATTTTCTGTGTACCAGGGAGCTAGTTTCTTATGAGACATTTTTTTAGTTTTTAGGGGTGCAACTGCATCTAGGGTATTGCACAAGGTTAAATTGAGATCCTCAGTTAGGTGGTTAACTGATTTTTGTCCTCTGGAGTCCTTGGGTAGGCAGAGGGAGTCTGGAAGGGCATCAAGGAATCTTTGTGTTGTCTGTGAATTTATAGCACGACTTTTGATGTTCCTTGGTTGGGGTCTAAGCAGATTATTTGTTGCAATTGCAAACGTAATAAAATGGTGGTCCGATAGTCCAGGATTATGAGGAAAAACATTAAGATCCACCACATTTATTCCATGGGACAAAACTAGGTCCAGCGTATGACTGTGACAGTGAGTGATTTGATATCAATGGCAAGGCTATGCTCACTGAGTCTATGCATAGTCAAAGCTTTCCTTAATTGTGTGTCAATCACAGTGCTCAGGTATTCTTTCCAATGTGTCAAGTAATTATATTTTGTTTTTCTCAAGATTTGGTTGGGACTAATTGTGTTTCTGTCCTGGGTCTCTGTGGAGTCTATGTTTGTGAGCAGAGCCCCAGGACCAGCTTGCTTAGGGGACTCTTCTCCAGGTTCATTTCTCTGTCGGTGATGGCTTTGTCATGAAAGGTTTGGGAATCGGTTCATTTTAGGTGATTGTAGAATTTAACGTCTCTTTTCTAGATTGTTATAATTAGCGGGTATCGGCCTAATTCTGCTCTGCATGCATTATTTGGTGTTTTACCTTGTACACGTGTTTTTGCAGAATTCTACATACAGAGTCTCAATTTGGTGTTTGTCCCATTTTGTGAAATCTTGGTTGGTGAACGGATCCCAGAAGGGCAATCGGTTCTATAACTGATTCAAGTATTTTTAGCCAGATCCTAATTGGTATGTCAAATTTTACATTCCTTTTGATGGCTTAGAAGGCCCTTCTTGCCTAAGATCGTTCACAGCTTTCTGGAAGTTACCTGTGGCGCTGATGTTTAGGCCGAGGTATGTATAGTTTTTTTGTGTGCTCTCGGGCAAAAGTGTCTAGATGGAATTTGTATTTCTGGTCCTGGCAACTGGACCTTTTTTGGAACGCCATTATTTTGGTCTTATTGAGATTTACAGTCAGGGCCCACGTCTGACAAAATCTGTGCAGAAGATCTAGGTACTGCTGTTGGCCCTCCTTGGTTGGGGACAGAAGCTCAACTCCTTCCTTTCATGGCCCCATGTCATCAGATTTTGCAGGAAGATATTTTGCAATAAACTGATGTTAATTATTGTGTGCCTAAATCCTTCAGGATCTTAGCCTAATTAAAGTTGAGCCCAGTACAGAGCAGGCCACTTACATAACAGCCTCATGTCTCAGGTTCGTATTATCTTGGCTGTGTTGCGACTCATTGGTGGATGGAGGGGATAACATGGACATCCAATATGAACTGCCATATTCTCGCTGAGAAAGATTTAATTATGTTGAGTAGTACACTGTGATGTCATCGATGTCCGATAGTCATGTTAACCTCTTAACCAAGTGGTTAGAGGGTGGGAGGAATGTAATGAGCAGTTTAATGTGGTCTGTGTGGCTGGCTGGGAGGGTTTGTGATAGTTCGCTGTGGTGAGGAAATGGGATTTTTTGGCTGTTTTGGAAAGGGGATTTGTGTTAGTTCAGATTTTTTTCCCCAGGGGGTCACAAGGCTAGTGTTTAAGGCCTTCTTTGATTTGGGTGTGGATACAAATAGCCTATTTTAGGCTGGGTAGAGGGTTAGATTGGGCTGGGTAGAGGGTTAATTTAGGCTGGGTAGAGGGTTCGTTTAGGCTGGGTAGAGGGTTCGTTCAGGCTGGGCAGAGGGTCCGTTTAGACTGGGCAGAGAGTTAGTTCAGTCTGAGTAGAGAGATAGTTTAGGCTGGGTAGAGAGTTCGTTTAGGCTGGATGGAGTATTGTGGGCTAGATAGAGGGTTAGTTTAAGCTGTGTATAGGGTATTTTGGGCTGGGTAGAGGGTTAGTTTAGGCTGGGTAGAGGGTTAGTTTAGGCTGGGTAGAGGGTTAGTTTAGGCTGGGTAGAGGGTTAGTTTAGGATGGGTAGGGGGTTAGTTCTGGCTGGGTAGAGGGTTAGTTTAGGCTGGGTAGAGGGTATTTGGGGCTGGGTAGAGGGTATTTGGGGATGGGTTGAGTGTTCATTTAGACTGGGTATAGGGTATTTTGGGCCAGGTATGGTATTTTGGGCTGGGTAGAGGGTTAGTTTAGGCTGGGTAGAGGGTTAGTTTGGCCTGGGTTGAGGGTTAGTTTTGGCTTGGTGATGTGTGGGCTAGCATAGTTTTATCCTTTGAGAGACATGTTGTAATGGCTGCCATCACTTTTTCCAGCAAGATGTGTCTCAGAGCACTCTGAAGGCAGCCCTGGACGGGGTGGTGCAGGAGGAGTGTGTGAGCTTCGTGGGAGTGGACATCAACATCTGCTCAGAGACGGTGATGAGGTAGGGTCGAATACTTTCCCTCAGCAGTCACAACATGGCAGGCCTTCACACACATGCACACACCGGCCGCCAGCGCGCTGTTTAGTCTGACACCCCACTGTCTCCCACACTGTCTCGACAGGGACCGGCAGGCCTTAGAGGGGATCAGTGCAAGGCTGACAGGCAGACACACACACACACACACTCCTTCAACCCCCTAGTCTGCCTCTAAATGCTCGGGGAGAGTTACAACATGGTTGTTTTACTGAGGACTTAACCAACAATACAAAATAGTGTTCAAGGTGCCATTACTACATTCTACATTCACGCAGTGATGTCCTTCTCTCTCTTTAAACACACACACACACACACACAAATCACAAGTATGTTTAGAGAAATCACTTGATGTTCCCTACTACTAATACTATGCCTCCCTTCGTCCATGTCCTTTATGGAGAAAGGTTTGATTACCAACTGTGGTGTTACTGTTATAATATGGTTTTACTGTAGTGACTCCTGTCTATCTGTCTGTCTGTCTCTGTGTCGTCAGACACTTGGCAGGTCTGAATGTAGGCTGTGCAAAGAGCATAGCAGAGTGGAGGGAGACCAATGGGCTCTTCATGAATAAAGAGCAGCTGAGACTGGTGAAGGGACTGGGCCCTAAGAGTTACCAGCTGAGTCTGGTGAAGAGACTGGGCCCTAAGAGTTACCAGCTGAGTCTGGTGAAGAGACTGGGCCCTAAGAGTTACCAGATGAGAATGGTGAAGGGACTGGGCTCTAAGAGTTACCAGCTGAGACTGGTGAAGAGACTGGGCCCTAAGAGTTGGCAGCTGAGTCTGGTGAAGAGACTGGGCCCTAAGAGTTACCAGCTGAGAATGGTGAAGAGACTGGGCCCTAAGAGTTACCAGTTGAGACTGGTGAAGAGACTGGGCCCTAAGATATACCAGCTCTTCAGCAGCAAGAGTGTGAAAAACACAGCAGCGTTGCAGTTCTTGTCACACTCAAACCAGTGCGCCTGGCACCTACTGCCATACCCTGTTCAAAGGCACATAATCTTCTGTCTTGCCCACTCACCTTCTGAAAGGCACACATACAGAATGCATGTCTCAATTGTCTCAAGGCTTAAAAAGCATTCTTTAACCTGTCTCCTCCCCTTCATCTACACTGATTAAAGGTGACATCAATAAGGGATCGTAGCTTTCAACTGAATTCACCATGTAAGTCTGTCAGGAAAGAGCAGGTGTTCTTAATGTTTTGTACAATCAGTGTACACTTAGTTCACAAATTCACCTGATTTACCAACTCAAGGGAAACGGTGTATTAGTTACCACATGGACTTAGAGCTGAGCGCTTACTGAATCTTAACAGTTTTTATTATGAGGATATTTCAATTCATGACTTGAAATTCAATTAATCTCCTGAATTGACAATTTTTTGAAATTAAAATTGCGCCCAACCCTGTTTGAGAGTCTCTCTCCCTCTATTTACTCAGTGAGTGTAGTGTTGTGTTGTGTTGGTAGTGATGGAGCAGGGGGTGACCAAAGCCTTGAGTCGTTCTCTACTTACAACCACCACCCGCCACCTCAAAGCATGTTCCAACTAACAAGAGCTTCATTTCCCCCCCATCTTGTAGTCTACTCCTAGGGCATTGGGGGATGGTTGCTTGCAGTCTTTTTGGTTTGATATCATTTAGCCAGATATGGGAGTAAAAAGTGTGTGTGTGTGTGTGTGTGTGTGTGTGTGTGTGTGTGTGTGTGTGTGTGTGTGTGTGTGTGTGTGTGTGTGTGTGTGTGTGTGTGTGTGTGTGTGTGTGTGTGCGTGTGCGTCACTGTGTGTGTTCTGCTCGTAGTTGTGTGTGAGGGGGATCATGGTATCATCTGGTCCTGTGGCGCTGGGTTGTGCTGTGTGTGAGAAGTGATTGTTAGTGCTGCTGGTGCTGATATCAAAAGCACATTGAGCATCTGCCCTGGGCTCTGTAGCTCTGTGGCTGGTTGGCTGTCTTTCAGAATGGGGCTGGACCCTGCAGCTGCAGTCACTCAACTCTGTTTAGACTACTTCAACCTGACACTTAGCATTGTTTCTTAGCATGTTGATATGCCTTTCACAGCTAGTGGCAATGTATTTTCCGTGTGCAGAAGTGACAGAACCTCATGTAGTAGACAGACAGGACTCATTTTGCTCCTAATAGATTATTCCCAACATTCCACGGTCTAAAACATCCTCTGTCATTGGTGTGCGTTTGTTCAAAGTGTGTATTGTGCATGTATGTGTTGTGTGTGTACAGATAGGGTTGTCTAGCTGATCTATCCTTGAATGAGCCCAAAGCAGTCAGAGGTTTAATAAAACCACTTACAACTAGGAGAGGGAAAATACACTACGTTACCCAAAGTA
The DNA here is from genome assembly GCF_002021735.2 of Oncorhynchus kisutch. NCBI lineage: Eukaryota > Metazoa > Chordata > Actinopteri > Salmoniformes > Salmonidae > Oncorhynchus > Oncorhynchus kisutch. The sequence continues at coordinate 3,959,028 of NC_034184.2, forward strand.
TGTGGACACCTGCTTGTTTAAATCTCATTCCAAAATCATGGGCATTAATATGGAGTTGATCCCTCTTTGCTGCTATAACAGCCTCTACTCTTCTGGGAAGGTTTTCCAATAGATGTTGGAACATTGACGTCAGGGCTCTGTGCAGGTCAGTCTTCCACACCCATCTCGACAACCCATTTCTGTATGGACTTCGCTTTGTTCACAGAATCATCAAGAATGTAATTGTATGCTGTAGCGTTAACATTACCCTTCACTGGAACTAAGGGGCCTGGCCAGAACTATGAAAAACAGCCCCCAAACTATTATTCCTCCTCCACCAAACTTTACAGTTGGCACTATGCATTCGGGCAGGTAGCATTTCCTTGGCATCCGCCAAACTCTGATTAGTTCGTCAGACTGACAGATGGTGAAGCATGATTTATCACTCCAGAGAACGCGTTTCCACTGCTCTAGAGTTCAATGGTGTCGAGCTTTACACCACTCCAGCCAACACTTAGCATTGTGTATGTTGTGTATGGGGATCTTAGGCTTGTGCCATGGAAACCCATTTCTTGAAGCTCCCGACAAACAGTTATTGTGCTGACGTTGCTTCCAGAGGCAGTTTGGAACATGGTAGTGATTGTTGCAACTGCGGACAGACTATTTTTACGCACTAGGAGCACTCGCCAGTCCCGTTCTGTGAGCTTGTGTGGCCTACCACTTTGCCGCTGAGATGTTGTTGCTCCTAGACGTTTCCACTTCACAATAACAGCCCTTACAGTTTACTGGGGCAGCTCTAGCAGGGAAGAAATTGGATGAACTGACTGGAAAGGAAAGTTGGCATCCAATGACAGTGCCACGTTGAAAGTCACTGTGCTCTTCCATAAGGTCATTCTACCGCCATTGTTTGTCTACGGAAATTGCATCGCTGTGTGCTCGATTTTATACACCTGTCAACAACAGTGGTGGCTGAAATAGCCAAATCCACTAATTTGAAGGGGTGTCTACATATTTTTGTGTGTATATAGCGTAATCACCCTGTCATATTTTCAACCCTTCCCTGCTTTACTCCATTTCTTTCTCCCTCATCCCCACTAACATACACATCCACTCTCTCTTTCTCCCCCACTGTCTTTCTTTTCTCTCCGTTCCACCTCATGTCCTACTAAACTAGGCAGAAAAGGAGGCCCTCTTGGAGGAGGTTCTCTTAAAGCTGTTGGCCTTCATAGGTTCTCTTAATGCTGCTGGACTCCATATGACCTCTTAAAGCTGTTGGCCTTCATAGGTTCTCTTAATGCTGCTGGACTCCATATGACCTCTTAAAGCTGTTGGCCTTCATAGGTTCTCTTAATGCTGCTGGACTCCATATGACCTCTTAAAGCTGTTGGCCTTCATAGGACCTCTTAAAGCTGTTGGCCTTCATAGGACCTCTTAATGCTGCTGGACTCCATATGACCTCTTAATGCTGCTGGTCTCCATATGACCTCTTAATGCTGCTGGTCTCCATAGGACCTCTTAATGCTGCTGGTCTCCATATGACCTCTTAATGCTGCTGGTATCCATAGGACCTCTTAATGCTGCTGACCTCCATAGGACCTCTTAATGCTGCTGACCTCTTAATTCTGCTGATCTCCATAGGACCTCTTAATGCTGCTGACCTCCATAGGACCTCTTAATGCTGCTGACCTCCATAGGACCTGCTGCTGACCTCTTAATGCTGCTGACCTCTTAATGCTGCTGACCTCCATAGGACCTCTTAATGCTGCTGACCTCCATAGGACATCTTAATGCTGCTGAACTCTTAATGCTGCTGGCCTTCATAGGACCTCTTAATGCTGCTGACCTTCATAGGACCTCTTAATGCTGCTGACCTTCATAGGACCTCTTAATGCTGTTGGCCTTCATAGGACATCTTAATGCTGCAGGCCTTCATATGACCTCTTAATGCTGCTGACCTCTTAATGCTGCTGGCCTTCATAAGACCTCTTAATGCTGCTGACCTTCATAGGACCTCTTAATGCTGCTGACCTTCATAGGACCTCTTAATGCTGCTGACCTCCATAGGACCTCTTAATGCTGCTGGCCTTCATAGGACCTCTTAATGCTGTTGGCCTTCATAGGACCTCTTAATGCTGCAGACCTCCATAGGACCTCTTAATGCTGCTGACCTCCATAGGACCTGTTAATGCTGCTGACCTCCATAGGACCTCTTAATGCTGCTGACCTTCATAGGACCTCTTAATGCTGCTGACCTCCATAGGACCTCTTAATGCTGCTGACCTCCATAGGACCTCTTAATGCTGCTGACCTCCATAGGACCTCTTAATGCTGCTGACCTCCATAGGACATCTTAATGCTGCTGACCTCCATAGGACCTCTTAATGCTGCTGACCTTCATAGGACCTGTTAATGCTGCTGACCTCCATAGGACCTCTTAATGCTGCTGACCTTCATAGGACCTCTTAATGCTGCTGACCTCCATAGGACCTCTTAATGCTGCTGACCTTCATAGGACCTGTTAATGCTGCTGACCTCCATAGGACCTCTTAATGCTGCTGACCTCCATAGGACCTCTTAATGCTGCTGACCTTCATAGGACCTGTTAATGCTGCTGACCTCCATAGGACCTCTTAATGCTGCTGACCTCCATAGGACCTCTTAATGCTGCTGAACTTCATAGGACCTCTTAATGCTGCAGACCTTCATAGGACCTCCTAATGCTGCAGACCTTCATAGGACCTCTTAATGCTGCTGACCTCCATAGGACCTCTTAATGCTGCTGACCTCCATAGGACATCTTAATGCTGCAGACCTTCATAGGACCTCTTAATGCTGCTGACCTCCATAGGACCTCTTAATGCTGCTGACCTTCATAGGACCTCTTAATGCTGCTGACCTCCATAGGACCTCTTAATGCTGCTGACCTTCATAGGACCTCTTAATGCTGCTGACCTTCATAGGACCTCTTAATGCTGCTGACCTTCATAGGACCTCTTAATGCTGCTGACCTTCATAGGACCTCTTAATGCTGCAGACCTTCATAGGACCTCCTAATACTGCAGACCTTCATAGGACCTCCTAATACTGCAGACCTTCATAGGACCTCTTAATGCTGCTGACCTTCATAGGACCTCCTAATACTGCAGATCTTCATAGGACCTCTTAATGCTGCAGACCTTCATAGGACCTCCTAATACTGCAGACCTCCATAGGACCTCTTAATGCTGCAGACCTTCATAGGACATCTTAATACAAGAAAAGCCAAACATTCAGATAGGATGCTGTTGATAATTTCGATGAAGAATCTAAGAGGGCAACAGTAGTTATGCAAAGTTTCAGACTGATAACTTCAGGAATGAGCGAGCTACATGACATTTAGCATGAAGTCCCCCAGGTGTCCCACAAAAGTTGCCTAATTTGTAACCAAGTAGCCAAATTAGTACAGATAACTATATGCAAAATAGAAAAATTATATTCTCAACCCCCCCCCAAAAAAACAAACGAACCTTTAAAAATAAATAAATAACAAAGGTAACTATTTACACACTTTCCATTTACAATATTGTGAAGACCCTCAGTCCTCTACACAATATTGTTCTGCTGATGCCATGACCCATAGCAGTCTCTTTCTGCTGTAAAGCAGAGGGTAACTGAACAAGGGGTGCAGGTGATGGGGCATATCCTGTGACAAAGCACACAACGACATCTCCCTACTTTGCCCTTTTGCCCTGAGGCACATTCATGCCGGCAGAGATGAATCTGAGCAGGTGAACACCACTGGTTGGAGCAGAAAGGACAGAGGTAGAGGGGACAGAAGGTGCTACAGTGGACTTGCTGTAGCTAACAAGCTTGTGGATGGGCAGCTCCCTGAAGGCTAGCTGTGAGATGGGGGGCTGTCCACAGCTCTTAGCCATTTCCTTCTGGAGGATGAAGGCATTCACCACAGCAATGTCAATGAAATGATAAAATAATGTCTTGTACCATTTCATGGTCTTGTGGAGAACATTGTAGTATCCTATCAGTGCATCTGACAGGTCCACACCTCCCATGTTCTTGTTGTAGTCCTTAACAGCAGCTGGAATGGGGACATTTTTCGTGGTCCATGCCCCATTAGCGTTCTTCACACGCCTGACGACGTGATCACCACTATAGGATTTGTGGATGATTGTTGTGCACATGACCACCTCTCTGGTATCCATCCACTTTACAAAGAGCAGGCCATCTTCACGAATCCATCGCTTGGTACCACGATCAGCCCGCTTAGGCATGTCGTTCACCTTTGTTTTTGGAATGCCCACTCTGTTGGTTCAAATGGTGCCACAAGCCCACACATCCCGCTTGCTCAGGTCTGTAAACAGGGTAGGGCTTGTGTAGAAGTTGTCCAGAAAAATAATCGGAATCATAAGTCCCTTACCGGTAGCAAAACTGTTTTCCCCCTCATAAGCACAAAAATGGCAAGTATAGGCACATACAAAATCAGCCAAAACAAGCAGTTTGTAGCCCCATGTTGTTGGTTTGTTACGCATGTATATTTTGAGGCCAATTCTGGCCTTTGAGGCTACCATCCTCTCATCTATGGACAGGTTCTGGGCGGGCTAAAAATAGGTCTTGCAGGCCTCTCTGTACCTCTGGTAGAGAGGTTTGATTTTCCAGAGCCTATCAAACCTTGCTGTGTCTCTCTTCTTGTCATTGCCCTCATCAACTTCTGGGTCACTGATATGAAGCGTCCTTGAGATAGTCAGAAACCTTTTGCAAGACATGACAGTGATGGGGAAAGGTAGTTAATAGAGAGGTGATGTTTTCCAGTAGTCCCTCAGGGTTTTCACCAGCCCCATGTAAATGACCAGTGAAAGGTAGCAGAAAAGGTCTGACATGGAAATGGGCTTCCATGCCTCTTTCTTTCCTGCCTGCTTCTTAGCCCCATACTTGTTTATAAAATCAAATCAAGAGTCGGCTTTCTATTCCGCAACAAAGCCTCCTTCACTCACGCCGCCAAGCTTACCCTAGTAAAACTGACTATCCTACCGATCCTCGACTTCGGCGATGTCATCTACAAAATGGCTTCCAACACTCTACTCAGCAAACTGGATGCAGTATATCACAGTGCCATCCGTTTTGTCACTAAAGCACCTTATACCACCCACCACTGCGACTTGTATGCTCTAGTCAGCTGACCCTCGCTACATATTCGTCGCCAGACCCACTGGCTCCAGGTCATCTACAAGTCCATGCTAGGTAAAGCTCCGCCTTATCTCAGCTCACTGGTCACGATGGCAACACCCATCCGTAGCACGCGCTCCAGCAGGTGTATCTCACTGATCATCCCTAAAGCCAACACCTCATTTGGCCGCCTTTCGTTCCAGTACTCTGCTGCCTGTGACTGGAACAAATTGCAAAAATCTTTGAAGTTGGAGACTTTTATCTCCCTCACCAACTTCAAACATCAGCTATCTGAGCAGCTAACCGATCGCTGCAGCTGTACATGGTCTATTGGTAAATAGCCCACCCTTTTTCACCTACCTCATCCCCATACTGTTTTTATTTATTTACTTTTCTGCTCTTTTGCACACCAATATCTCTACCTGTACATGACCATCTGATCATTCATCACTCCAGTGTTAATCTGCAAAATTGTAATTATTTGCCTACCTCATGCCTTTTGCACACATTGTATATAGACTCCCCCTTTGTTTTCTACTGTGTTATTGACTTGTTAATTGTTTACTCCATGTGTAACTCTTTGTTGTCTGCTCACACTGATATGCTTTATCTTGGCCAGGTCGCAGTTGCAAATGAGAACTTGTTCTCAACTAGCCTACCTGGTTAAATAAAGGTGAAATAAAAAAATAAAAAAATATAAGACACCAGGGAATCAATAACAAACGAGGTGAAAAACAGCTGAAAAAGTTGAATGGGGCTGAAGTCATGTCCAGCTGAGGTCCTGGTGGCCTTTTCGGTCTGAATGTTGGTGGAAGTGGCTCCAGGTTTCTCTCTTCCCCACCTCCACTTCTTTGTCAGTGCCTTCACACCTCTAGATGGCCGGGTGGGGGGGTAGGTGTGGAGCCGGAGAAGGCAGGGGTCCTGCTGGATGAACCAGATTCAGTGGGGGGGATGGACACCTTGACATTGGGGGCTCCCATTCAGAGGCAGTGGCACTGTGAAAGAAAGATATTCAGTAAGAATACTTTCACGTATGAGCTCTGTATCAACACATAAAATGAACAGATATGTATTAAATAGAGTAGAGGGAACACAATCACTACGGTGAAGTGCTGTTCCATTCTACTGCATTCCATGTTTATATAAAATAATAATATATAAAATATATACTTACACAATTTTTTCAAATATATATATATATATATATACACACACACACACACACACACACACACACACACACACACACACACACACACACACACACACACACACACACACACACACACACACACACACATATATACACAATGTATAGCCAATGTGTACTTTACACATTTCATTACTGATGATATTTTTATATATTGAAAATAAAATAAGAAAATCTCAAAAAAATCTCAAATGAATAATATATGATATTATTAATTTCAAACAACGTCATTAGTATGAGAAGAACTTACCAGTCCAAAATGATGTCCTCCCCATGCAAAAACATATCTTCTGCCTGTGAGTCAAAGCTGTGCTCGCTGAGACTCGTCTTCCTGAAGCAACTGTCTCACTTTCCCTATCAATTTCTTCTATAAATTGGTGTAAATCTGTATACAAATCAAATCAAAATCAAATCAAATTGATTTATATAGCCCTTCGTACATCAGCTGATATCTCAAAGTGCTGTACAGAAACCCAGCCTAAAACCCCAAACAGCAAGCAATACAGGTGTAGAAGCACGGTGGCTATGAAAAACTCCCTAGAAAGGCCAATACCTAGGAAGAAACCTAGAGAGGAACCATGTGGGGTGGCCAGTCCTCTTCTGGCTGTGCCGGGTGGAGATTATAACAGAACATGGCCAAGATGTTCAAATGTTCATAAATGATCAGCATGTTCGAATAATAAGAAGGCAGAACAGTTGAAACTGGAGCAGCAGCACGGCCAAGTGGACTGGGGACAGCAAGGAGTCATCGTGTCAGGTAATCCTGAGGCATGGTCCTAGGGCTCAGGTCCTCCGAGAGAGAGAAGGAGAGAATTAGAGAACGCACACTTAGATACACACAGGACACCGAATAGGACAGGAGAAGTACTCCAGATATAACAAACTGACCCTAGCCCCCCGACACATAAACTACTGCAGCATAAATACTGGAGGCTGAGACAGGAGGGGTCAGGAGACACTGTGGACCCATCCGAGGACACCCCCGGACAGGGCCAAACAGGAAGGATATAACCCCACCCACTTTGCCAAAGCACAGCCCCCACACCACTAGAGGGATATCTTCAACCACCAACTTACCATCCTGAGACAGGGCCGAGTATAGCCCACAAAGATCTCCGCCATGGCACAACCCAAGGGGGGGGGGCGCCAACCCAGACAGGAGAGACCGAGTTTGCGTCTCTGACATGGGTAGGCAGACCGTTCCATAAAAATGGAGCTCTATAGGAGAAAGCCCTGCCTCCAGCTGTTTGCTTAGAAATTCTAGGGACAATTAGGAGGCCTGCGTCTTGTGACTGCGTCTTGTGACCTAGACTTTGTTTTTGCTTTTCCTGACTTAGTCGCCATAATTTAAATATCTAAAATTGCTGAAAATACTGTTGACCATATACTGCTATGGATAACACTTCAAGTCAGATTTTTAATGGCGAATGATCCTCTTTATGCCCGAGTTTACGACAAAAAGGCTGTTAAAGCCTTTTTGAAATCTGACACGTTGGCTGGATTAACAACCAGTGTAGCTTTAATTTGGTGTAAAGCATGTGTGATCTCATGAAAGTTTAATATTTTAATATTTGAATATGGCGCTCTGCCATTTCACCGGATGTTGCCGAGGGGTTCCACTAGCAGAACGTCTAGCCAGGGCCAGCAACATTAAGAGGTCCTATTAGGGCCAGTAGCATTACGAGGTCCTATTAGGGCCAGCAGAATTAAGAGATCCTATGAAGGTCAGCAGCATTAATGGCGGAGAACCTCTTGATGCTGCTGGCCCTAATGGAGGAGGTCCTCTTAATGCTGCTGGCCCTAACGGAGGAGGTCCTCTTAATTCTGCTGGCGCTAATGGAGGAGGTCATCTTAATGCTGGTGGCCCTAATGGAGGGCTCTTAACACTGCTGGCCCTAATGGAGGAGGTCCTCTTTATGCTGCTGGCACGAATGAAGGAGGTCCTCTTAATGCTGCTCGCCCTAATGGAGGAGGTCCTCTTAATGCTGCTGGCCCTAATGGAGCTCTTCTTAATGCTGCTGGTCCTAATGGAGGAGGTCATCTTAATGCTGCTGGCCCTAATGGAGGAGGTCCTCTTAATTCTACTGGCCCTAATGGAGGAGGTCATCTTAATGCTGCTGGCACTAATGGAGGATGACCTCAATGCTGCTTGGCCCTAATGGAGGAGGTCCTCTTCATGCTGCTGGCCCTAATGGAGGAGGTCATCTTAATGCTGCTGGCCCTAATGGAGGAGGTCATCTTAATGCTGCTGGCCCTAATGGAGGAGGTAATCTTAATTCTGCTGGCCCTAATGCAAGAGGTCCTCTTAATTCTGCTGGGCCTAATGGAGGAGGTCCTCTTAATTCTGCTGGCCCTAATGGAGGATGACCTCAATGCTGCTGGCCCTAATGGAGGGCTCTTAACGCTGCTGGCCCTAATGGAGGCAATCTTAATGCTGCTGGCCCTAATGGAGGGCTCTTAACGCTGCTGGCCCTAATGGAGGTCCTCTTAATGCTGCTGGCTCTAATGGAGGAGGTCATCTTAATGCTGCTGGCCCTAATGGAGGAGGTCTTCTTAATGCTGCTGGCCCTAATGGAGGAGGTCTTCTTAATGATGCTGGCCATCAGTCAGGAGGGCTCTTAACGCTGCTCGCCCTAATGGAGATCATCTTAATGCTAATGGCCCTAATGGAGGTCTCTTAACGCTGCTGGCCCTAATGGAGGAGGTCCTCTTAATGCTGCTGGCCTTAATGAAGGAGGTCCTCTTAATGCTGCTGGCCCTAATGGAGGTCCTCTTAATGCTGCTGGCCCTAATGGTGGATGACCTCAATGCTGCTTGGCCCTAATGGATGAGGTCATCTTACTGCTGCTGGCCCTAATGCAGGAGGTCCTCTCAATGCTGCTGTCCCTAACGGAGGTCATCTTAATGCTGCTGGCCCTAATGGAGGAGGTCCTCTTAATGATGCTGGCCATCAGTCAGGAGGGCTCTTAACGCTGCTGGCCCTAATTGAGAAGGTCCTCTTAATTCTGCTGGGCCTAATGGAGGGCTCTTAAAGCTGCTGGCCCTAATGGAGGACATCTTAATGCTAGTGGCCCTAATGGAGGAGGTCCTCTTAATGCTGCTAGTCCTAATGCAGGAGGTAATCTTAATGCTGCTGGCCCTAATGGAGGAGATAATCTTAATCCTGCTGGCCCTAATGGAGGATGACCTCAATGCTGCTGGCCCTAATGGAGGGCTCTTAATGCTGCTGGCCCTAATGGAGGTCATCTTAATGCTGCTGGCCCTAATGGAGGTAATCTTAATGCTGCTGGCCCTAATGGAGGGCTCTTAACACTGCTGGCCCTAATGGAGGTCCTCTTAATGCTGCTGGCTCTAATGGAGGATGACCTCAATTCTGCTGGCCCTAATGGAGGAGGTCTTCTTAATGCTGCTGGCCCTAATGGAGCAGGTCCTCTTAATGATGCTGGCCATCAGTCAGGAGGGCTCTTAACGCTGCTGGCCCTAATGGAGTAGGTCCTCTTAACTCTGCTGGCCCTAATGGAGGGCTCTTAATAAAGCTGCTGGCCCTAATGGAGGTCATCTTAATGCTAGTGGCACTAATGGAGGTCTCTTAACGCTGCTGGCCCTAATGGAGGAGGTCCTCTTAATGCTGCTGGCCCTAATGGAGGTCATCTTAATGCTGCTGGCCCTAATGGAGGAGATAATCTTAATTCTGCTGGCCCTAATGCAGGAGGTCTTCTCACTGCTGCTGGCCCTAATGAAGGAGGTCATCTTAATGTTGCTGGCCCTAATGAAGGAGGTCCTCTTAATGCTGCTGGCCATCAGTCAGGAGGGCTCTTAACTTTCTCTTTCTCTCTCTCTCTCTCTCTCTCTCTCTCTCTCTCTCTCTCTCTCTCTCTCTCTCTCTCTCTCTCTCTCTCTCTCTCACTGTATCACTGTCTTTCTCTCTGTCCCTCTTTCCCAGCAAATGCTCTCTCTTTCCTCTCTCAGTAAAATCTGTTATGTGCAGCTGTTCAGCACTGGAAGAATGTAAGTCATTTTGGAGATGGGAGAATTTGGGCTATTTCTAATAGTGTGGTGCAGTATGTGGGTTAGCCAGCCCCAGAGCCGTGTTTCTGTCCAGAGCTGGAGAAAGGAGGACGGGCTAGAAACTAATTATGCGAACACAGCGTCTGTCTGAATAATGGCTTTATAATGACACTGACAAGCATGAGAGATTCCCAACAATGTGTAACCCATTTGGACACAGCTCACAAACACATCCCTCTCCCCTCACTTCCCCATCTCTCTCTCTATCCTTTTCTCTCTCAAATACATGCTGGCAGTGCACATCAGAGAGCAGATAAGCAAATAGAGGGTCTCCCTTTTAACAGCTCCTCAGGGTTCGATATTAGTGAAATCTTATCTGCTCAGCAGTTACTGTAAAATAAAACTCATTTTAAGTTAAATCTCCCACTGACTTTGAGCGTGATAATAATAATAAACCTTTAACACATCTTTATTTTTATTGAACCTTTATTTAACTACACAAGTCAGTTAGTTAAGAACAAATTCTTATTTACAATGACAGCCTGCCGGGGAACAGTGGGTTAATTGCCTTGTTCAGGTGCAGAAGGACAGATTTTTACCTAGTCAGCTCAGGGATTCAATCCAGCAACCTTTCAGTTACTGGCCCAACACTAACCACTAGGCCACCTGCTACGTTTCACAGATCCTGGTACAGTGTATGATATTAAAAAGCCTTTAACACGTTTCACAGATCCTGGTACAGTGTATGATATTAAAAAGCCTTTAACACGTATCACAGATCCTGGTACAGTGTATGATATTAAAAAGCCTTTAACACGTATCACAGATCCTGGTACAGTGTATGATATTAAAAAGCCTTTAACACGTATCACAGATCCTGGTACAGTGTATGATATTAAAAAGCCTTTAACACGTATCACAGATCCTGGTACAGTGTATGATATTAAAAAGCCTTTAACACATATTCCAGAACCTGTTTCAGTGTATTCAGGAGGACAGCGGCTTAAATCAATCTCACATTTGATCCTAGCGGAGGTGTGATAGCCTTTAATGGGTTTGGGGCTGATACGGTTGCATTATGGCTGAGGACGATCTGCCATAATGTCCATGATTTTGTGTGTGTGTGTATGATTTCATTCAGTATGTTGTGTTTTTCTCGACCATTGTTTGTATTGCTTGGGCTACACAGAGCCCACTCTTTGTGTGGCTGGAGAGGTAAAGTGATCTGGAATGATGTGAGCAGCCTGCCGGGCCGGCTGGCTGCATGCCTGCCACGTGACTAAATGAGCCAATCTGGAAGTCATCAGCCAGCTAAGAGAGCCAACATGGAGCCCAGTCTCTTACTGCTTCACTTTTTTTGCTTTTCTGTTTTTGCTACACCTTGGTGGTGAGCTGAGTGTGATGGATACTGACTGACTGACTGACCGATGGATACTGACTGACTGACTGACTGATGGATACTGACTGACTGACTAACTGACTGACTGACTGTTGGATACTGACTTACTGACTGACTGATGGATACTGACTGACTGACTGACTGACTGATGGATACTGACTGACTGATGCATACTGACTGACTGACTGACTGACTGATGGATACTGACTGACTGACTGTCTGATGGATACTGACTGACTGACTGACGGATGGATACTGACTGACTGACTGACTGACTGATGGATACTGACTGACTGACTGACTGATGGATACTGACTGACTGACTGACTGACTGATGGATACTGGCTGACTGACTGACTGATGGATACTGACTGACTGACTAACTGACTGACGGAAACTGACTGACTGACTTACTGACTGACTGACGGATACTGACTGACTGATGGATACTGACTGACTTGCTGACTGACTGATGGATACTGACTGACTGATGGATACTGACTGACTGACTGACGGATACTGACTGACTGACTGACTGATGGATACTGACTGACTGACTGATGGATACTGACTGACTGACTGATGGATACTGACTGACTGACTGATGGATACTGACTGACTGACTGATGGATACTGACTGACGGATAGATACTGACTGACTGACTGATGGATACTGACTGACTGACTGATGGATACTGACTGACTGATGGATACTGACTGACTGATGGATACTGACTGACTGACTGATGGATACTGACTGACTGACTGATGGATACTGACTCACTGACTGACTGATGGATACTGACTGACTGATGGATACTGACTGATGGATACTGACTGACTGACTGACTGACTGATAGATACTGACTGATGGATACTGACTGACTGACTGACTGATTGATACTGACTGACTGACTGATGGATACTGACTGACTGACTGATGGATACTGACTGACTGACGGATACTGACTGACTGACTGATGGATACTGACTGACTGACTGACTGGCTGACTGATGGATACTGACTGACGGATGGATACTGACTGACTGACTGATGGATACTGACTGGCTGACTGATGCTTACTGACTGATGGATACTGACTGACTGATGGATACTGACTGACTGACTGATGGATACTGACTGACTGACAGACTGATGGATACTGACTGACTGACTGACTGATGGATACTGACTGACTGATGAATACTGACTGACTGACTGATGGATACTGACTGACTGACTGATGGATACTGACTGACTGACTGCCTGATGGATACTGACTGACTGACTGACTGATGGATACTGGCTTACTGATGGTTATTGACTGACTGACTGACTGATGGTCACTGACTGACTAACTGATGGTTACTGGCTGACTGACTGATGGTTACTGACTGACTGACTGACTGACTGACTGATGGATACTGACTGACTGACTGACTGACTGATGGATACTGGCTGACTGACTGACTGATGGATACTGACTGACTGACTGACGGATACTGACTGACTGACTTACTGACTGACTGACGGATACTGACTGACTGACTGATGGATACTGACTGACTTGCTGACTGACTGATGGATACTGACTGACTGATGGATACTGACTGACTGACTGACGGATACTGACTGACTGACTGACTGATGGATACTGACTGACTGACTGATGGATACTGACTGACTGACTGATGGATACTGACTGACTGACTGATGGATACTGACTGACTGACTGACTGATGGATACTGACTGACGGATGGATACATGACTGACTGACTGATGGATACTGACTGACTGACTGATGGATACTGACTGACTGATGGATACTGACTGACTGATGGATACTGACTGACTGACTGATGGATACTGACTGACTGACTGATGGATACTGACTCACTGACTGACTGATGGATACTGACTGACTGATGGATACTGACTGATGGATACTGACTGACTGACTGACTGATGGATACTGACTGATGGATACTGACTGACTGACTGACTGACTGATGGATACTGACTGACTGACTGATGGATACTGACTGACTGACTGATGGATACTGACTGACTGACTGACTGACGGATACTGACTGACGCATGGATACTGACTGACTGACTGATGGATACTGACTGACTGACTGATGGATACTGACTGACTGACGGATACTGACTGACTGATGGATACTGACTGACTGACTGGCTGGCTGACTGATGGATACTGACTGACGGATGGATACTGACTGACTGATGGATACTGACTGACTGACTGATGCTTACTGACTGATGGATACTGACTGACTGATTGATACTGACTTACTGACTGATGGATACTGACTGACTGACTGATGGATACTGACTGACTGACTGACTGATGGATACTGACTGACTGACTGATGGATACTGACTGACTGATGGATACTGACTGACTGACTGACTGACTGACGGATACTGACTGACGGATAGATACTGACTGACTGACTGATGGATACTGACTGACTGACTGATGGATACTGACTGACTGACGGATACTGACTGACTGACTGACTGATGGATACTGACTGACTGACTGGCTGACTGATGGATACTGACTGACGAATGGATACTGACTGACTGACTGATGTATACTGACTGACTGACTGATGCTTACTGACTGATGGATACTGACTGACTGATGGATACTGACTGACTGACTGATGGATACTGACTGACTGACAGACTGATGGATACTGACTGACTGACTGATGGATACTGACTGACTGACTGACTGATGGATACTGACTGACTGATGAATACTGACTGACTGACTGATGGATACTGACTGACTGACTGATGGATACTGACTGACTGACTGCCTGATGGATACTGACTGACTGACTGACTGATGGATACTGGCTTACTGATGGTTATTGACTGACTGACTGACTGATGGTCACTGACTGACTAACTGATGGTAACTGGCTGACTGACTCATGGTTACTGACTGACTGACTGATGGTTATTGACTGACTGACTGATGGTTACTGTCTTATGATTACTGACTGACTGACTGATGGTTACTGACTGACTGATGGTTACGGTCTTATGCTTACTGACTGACTGACTGATGGTTACTGTCTTATGATTACTGACTGACTGACTGATGGTTACTGTCTTTTCATTACTGACTGACTGACTGATGGTTACGGTCCTATGATTACTGACTGACTGACTGATGGTTACTGTCTTATGATTACTGACTGACTGACTGATGATTGCTGACTGATGGTTACTGTCTCATGGTTACTGACTGACTGACTGATGGTTACTGTCTTATGATTACTGACTGACTGACTGATGGTTACGGTCTTATGATTACTGACTGACTGACTGATGGTTACTGTCTTATGATTCCTGACTGACTGACTGATGGTTACTGACTGACTGACTGATGGTTACTGTCTTATGATTACTGACTGACTGACTGATGGTTACTGTCTTATGATTACTGACTGACTGACTGATGGTTACTGTCTTATGATTACTGACTGACTGATTGATGGTTACTGTCTTATGATTACTGACTGACTGACTGATGGTTACTGTCTTATGATTACTGACTGACTGACTGATGGTTACTGTCTCATGGTTACTGACTGACTGATGGTTACTGTCTTATGATTACTGACTGACTGACTGATGGTTCCTGTCTCATGGTTACTGACTGACTGACTGATGTTTACTATCTCATGGTTACTGACTGACTGACTGTGTGAGCTCAGTATGTATCAGGAAGTAGTCTATTCCTGTGTCTGGCTTTCTCAGTGTCAGAGGATCCTAGCAGAGGGTCAGTTCTTAGGGCCAGGGGAGGGTCTGGATAGGTAGAGGAATGCTCTAGCCAGGGTCACAGTGTAACGACACCATCTCAGTGGAGAGACATGCTGGGGGCCTGAGAGCGAGGGTCAAGAGGTGAGGGGGGCTGGCAGAGACAGTTTGTACACAACCAGTCTAGTTACATCCCCACAGTCTTTCCTGTCAACGGCACTTTTCAATGAGACGTGTGTGTGTTTGTGTGTGTGTATTACTAAGAGGGTATTTTGTGTGTACAGTATGAATGTGTGTGTATTACAAGTGTATTCTGTGTGTACTGTTTAATTGTGTCCAGCAGCAGCAGCAGTTGTCCTCTGGGGCAGCTACAGGAAGTAGGTGTGTTCTAGGCCCACCTGCTCTGTCAGTCACAGGGAAGTCAGCAGCTGCTGCAGTGGCTGAGTGGCTGGCGTCAGGGTGCTACGGCAACAGACAGACGGACATCCATCACCAGTGATAGCAGCCCAGCAAATCCTGCTGCCCTCAGCTGTGGCCTGGATTCCTGCTGCGACCCCCCCCCCCCCCCCACACACACACACACACCCCTATAGAAGCTTCAGACCCCTGCATGCCTACAGGTACCTCAGCCAGCCTGACCCCACCCCGTTGGGCTTGCTCTCTGTTGGCTGTCTGCTCTCTATCTACAATACACGGTGTGAGCGATTTAAACATAATTGAGATTCTAGAGTCACAGGATGTGTACCTGTTAGTAATTTACATGAGACATACTTTATAGTACGTGAGTCATTCTGATTGTGTCTGATGGTTTCTATTATGTTATGTGATGGTCAGATTGAAATGGCTGCTCATTCATCGAGTGATGAGTCACTGTTCACTTGCTGGTGAATTGAGGCCTAACCAATCAGATGACTGGTGGCTGAGTGCTCCAGTCCAGGTTGAGCAGGGGTGGGCTCCCAGGTCTCGGTAGCAATGGTGTTTATCTGCCCCTGTAGACAGAGGTGATTTATGGAGAGGTGAGGGGTGACGATCCCGCAGTGTGCACTTATGAACAGGGAGAGTGTGAGCTGATACTCTGAAACCAGAGATTTAGGGCATAATTATTCTCACACTTCAACCCCCCTCTCTCACTAACCCCCCTCTCTCACTCTCCCCCCTCTCCTCCTCTCATTCACCCTGAGGACTCTGTCAGTCGACCAGGGACCATGAAAAAACATGAATTAAGACTTCCTACCCCACCTGTGTGTGGGCTGGCCTGCAAGGACAGAGAGAGCTGGAGAGAGGATGGATGGAGTTGGGTTAAAGGAATAGTTCACCCAAATGACAATATTTTATATTGCTTTCCTTAGCCTGTAAGCAGTCTATGGACAAGGTTTGACAGCTTTGGGATAGTTTGGTTTACTTTCGCTTGCACTGTTTCCAAATTATGTTTTAGCTTTTGTGACACAAATCTTATGCAAGTAGCGATACCTATATTAGCATGTTTGTGGGGTCTGCCTGTCTCCCTACATAACTCCAGCTCCTCAGCCAGGCAGGCAGACAGGGCACCACATCAGTACTAAGGTCTGTCTCTTGTGTGTCTGTATGTTGTTGGTTTTTAGCTGATGCACCACTCTGTCCCCAGTGCTGTGCCTGACTCCCCTGTCTCTCCTCCCCATTTTCTTGTCCCTGGTAGGGGGTAGTGTGGACCAGATGGGCCGGTCAGAGCTCAGACAGTGTGGGGAAGCAAGTGTGAAACATCAGTGTTTGGAGGCCCTGGCTGAAGGACCACAGCTTTATTGGCATGGTAAACATATTTTAACATTGCCAAAGGAAGTGAAATGAATAAACAAAAGTGAATTAAACAAGAATAATTTGGATGTCAAATGTTATGTTCCTTTTGATGGCATAGAAAGCCCTTCTTGCCTTGTCTCTCAGATCGTTCACAGCTTTGTGGAAGTTACCTGTGGCGCTGATGTTTAGAACGAGGAACATATCTTTTTTGTGTGTGCTCTATATGGAATTTGTATTTGTGGTCCTGCAGCTGGACCTTTTTTGGGACACCATTATTTTTAGTCGTACTGAGATTTGCTGTCAGGGACCAGGTCTGAGAGAATCTGTGCAGAATATCTAGGTGCTGCTGTAGGCCCTTCTTGGTTGCACCAGATAATCAGTAAACAGTAGACATTTGACTTCAGATTCTAGTAGGGTGAGGCCGGGTGCTGCAGACTGTTCTAGTGCCCTCGCCAATCCGTTGATATACACAGTGGGGAGAAGAAGTATTTGATACACTGCCGATTGTGCAGGTTTTCCTACTTACAAAGCATGTAAAGGTCTGTCATTTTTTAAATCATAGGTACACTTCAACTGTGAGAGTTGGAATCTAAAACAAAAATCCCGAAAATCACATTGTATGATTTTTAAGTAATTCATTTGCATTGAAGTGTACCTATGATAAAAATTACAGACCTGCTTTGTAAGTATGAAAACCTGCAAAATCGGCAGTGTATCAAATACTTCTTCTCCCCACTGTATGTTGAAGAGGGATGGGCTTAAGTTGCATTCCTGTCTCACCACACGGCTCTGTGGAAAGAAATGTGTGTCTTTTTGCTAATTTTAACCACACACTTGTTGTTTGTGGACATGGATTTTATAATGTCGAATGTTTTTCCTCCAAAACCACTTTCCATCAGTTTGTATAGGAGACCCTCATGCCAGTTTGTATAGGAGACCCTCATGCCAGTTTGTATAGGAGACCCTCATGCCAGTTTGTATAGGAGACCCTCATGCCAGTTTGTATAGGAGACCCTCATGCCAGTTTGTATAGGAGACCCTCATGCCAGTTTGTATAGGAGACCCTCATTCCAGTTTGTATAGGAGACCCTCATGCCAGTTTGTATAGGAGACCCTCATGCCAGTTTGTATAGGAGACCCTCATGCCAGTTTGTATAGGAGACCCTCATGCCAGTTTGTTTAGGAGACCCTCATGCCAGTTTGTATAGGAGACCCTCATGCCAGTTTGTATAGGAGACCCTCATGCCAGTTTGTATAGGAGACCCTCATGCCAGTTTGTATAGGAGACCCTCATGCCAGTTTGTATAGGAGACCCTCATGCCAGTTTGTATAGGAGACCCTCATGTCAGTTTGTATAGGAGGCCCTCATGCCAGTTTGTATAGGAGACCCTCATGCCAGTTTGTATAGGAGACCCTCATGTCAGTTTGTATAGGAGACTCTCATGCCAGTTTGTATAGGAGACCCTCATGTCAGTTTGTATAGGAGACCCTCATGCCAGTTTGTATAGGAGACCCTCATGCCAGTTTGTATAGGAGACCCTCATGCCAGATTGTATAGGAGACCCTCATGCCAGTTTGTATAGGAGACCCTCATGCCAGTTTGTATAGGAGACTCTCATGCCAGTTTGTATAGGAGACCCTCATGCCAGTTTGTATAGGAGACCCTCATGCCAGTTTGTATAGGAGACCCTCATGCCAGTTTGTATAGGAGACCCTCATGCCAGTTTGTATAGGAGACCCTCATGCCAGTTTGTATAGGAGACCCTCATGCCAGTTTGTATAGGAGACCCTCATGCCAGTTTGTATAGGAGACCCTCATGCCAGTTTGTATAGGAGACCCTCATGCCAGTTTGTATAGGAGACCCTCATTCCAGTTTGTATAGGAGACCCTCATGCCAGTTTGTATAGGAGACCCTCATGCCAGTTTGTATAGGAGACCCTCATGCCAGTTTGTATAGGAGACCCTCATGCCAGTTTGTATAGGAGACCCTCATGCCAGTTTGTATAGGAGACCCTCATGCCAGTTTGTATAGGAGACCCTCATGCCAGTTTGTATAGGAGACCCTCATGCCAGTTTGTATAGGAGACCCTCATGCCAGTTTGTATAGGAGACCCTCATGCCAGTTTGTATAGGAGACCCTCATGCCAGTTTGTATAGGAGACCCTCATGCCAGTTTGTATAGGAGACCCTCATGCCAGTTTGTATAGGAGACCCTCATGCCAGTTTGTATAGGAGACCCTCATGCCAGTTTGTATAGGAGACCCTCATGTCAGTTTGTATAGGAGACCCTCATGTCAGTTTGTATAGGAGACCCTCATGCCAGTTTGTATAGGAGACCCTCATGCCAGTTTGTTTAGGAGACCCTCATGCCAGTTTGTATAGGAGACCCTCATGCCAGTTTGTATAGGAGACCCTCATGTCAGTTTGTATAGGAGGCCCTCATGCCAGTTTGTATAGGAGACCCTCATGCCAGTTTGGAAAGGAGACCCTCATGTCAGTTTGTATAGGAGACTCTCATGCCAGTTTGTATAGGAGACCCTCATGTCAGTTTGTATAGGAGACCCTCATGCCAGTTTGTATAGGAGACCCTCATGCCAGTTTGTATAGGAGACCCTCATGCCAGATTGTATAGGAGACCCTCATGCCAGTTTGTATAGGAGACCCTCATGCCAGTTTGTATAGGAGACTCTCATGCCAGTTTGTATAGGAGACCCTCATGCCAGTTTGTATAGGAGACCCTCATGCCAGTTTGTATAGGAGACCCTCATGCCAGTTTGTATAGGAGACCCTCATGCCAGTTTGTATAGGAGACCCTCATGCCAGTTTGTATAGGAGACCCTCATGCCAGTTTGTATAGGAGACCCTCATGCCAGTTTGTATAGGAGACCCTCATGCCAGTTTGTATAGGAGACCCTCATGCCTAATTGAGTCCAATGCTTTTTTGAAGTCAACAAAGCATGAGAAGACTTTGCCTTCATTTTGGTTTGTTTGTTTGTCAATTTTAATGTGTGCAGGGTGAATATGTGGTCTGTCATACGGTAATTTGGTAAAAAGCCAATTTGACATTTGCTAAGTATATTATTTTCACTGAGGAAATGTAAAATTCTGCTGTTAATGATAATGCAGTGGATTTTCTCAAGGGTGCTGTTGAAGCATATCCCATGGTAGTTATTGGGGTCAAATTTGGGGTTGGGGTTATTAGTCCTTGGTTTCAAATATTGTGGAAGATGCCAGATCTGAGGCTGTTAGAGTCTATGGATTCTACATTACATTGGCTGATTTCTGACATGATGTTCCTTCTGTTTCTGTAGTGTTCTAGTAATTCTCCATAGTGAAGGCATAGGCTCAGGTTTTCTGGGTCTCTATGTTTTTGGTTGGACAGGTTTCTCAATGTATTTCTTAGGTTTTTGCATTCTTCATCAAACCATTTGTCATTGTTGTTCATTGTCTTTGGTTTTCTGTTTGACGTTTTTAGATTTGATTGTGAAGCTGAGAAGTCAAATATACTGTGTAGGTTTTCAACTGCAAAGTTTATACCTTCACTATTACAGTGAAAGGTGTTGTCCAGGAAGTCTTCTAAAAGGGATTGCATTTGTTGATGCATAATTGTTTTTTGGAAGTTTTCCACACTACTTTCCTTTCATCTGTAGCATTTCTTAATATTATTCAGTTTCTTTCACTTTGATGCCTCATGATTTAGTTTTTCTTTGTTCAAGTGGACTGACAGTGAACGCTCTGAGAAAGTTATGTTGTCATAGTTGTGTCTAGAGGGGCATATTTGGGAGGTAATAATGTCACCTCCAGGTAGATGTTTGTCTCACTGCGTGCTGAGAGTGTCAGGTTCTTTTCCAGATCTGGCATTTAGTTTGCCTGGGCCTGGAAATGGTTTATCTCAAATCAGATCAAATTTTACTTGTCACATGCGCCGAATACAACAGATGTAGAGATGTATTTTAAGAAAAATACCTAATGGAAAATAAGAAATAAAAGTAACAAAAAATTCAAGAGCAGCAGTAAAATAACAATAGTGAGACTATATACAGGGGGTACCGGTACAGAGTCAATGTGCAGGGGCAAAGGTTGGTAAGGTAATTGAGGAAATATATAATTGTAGGTGGAGTTATTAACGTGACTTATGCATAGATAATAGCATAGAGTAGGAGCAGCTTAAAAGAGGGGGGAGGGCAATGCAAATAGTCTGGGTAGACATATGATTAGATGTTCAGTAGTCTTATGGCTTGGGGGTAGAAGCTGTTTAGAAGCCACTTGGACCTCCCCTTCTAGGATGCAGAAATTGTCATCTTTAAAGTATGGGGATTCTATTGGGAGATATACGTAGCACACATGAGAACATTTCCTTATACATTTCTAGCCAGATGTAAAATGTTCCTGTTTTGACTAATTTAATAGAGTATGTTAGGTCTGCTCTATTCAAAATTAGCATACCCCCTGAGTCTCTTCCCCATTTCACACATTGTAGTTTGGTGGATGAGACTACAAGCTCTGCGTAACTTAGATGGCAACCAGTGGGTCTGTCTCCTCTATACCATGTTTCTTGTAGGATGACAATGTCTGTATTTCCAATTTCTTTGATGAAGTCCAGGTTCCTGCTCTTTAAGCCAAAGGCAGATCACCTCAGACCTTGTATATTCCAGGATGAGATTGTAAAAGTTTTGAGTTCCATAGTGTCTAGTATTGTTTTCGTGTTGTTTAGTCCAGGACCATTAAGAATCGTCTTAGGTCAAAGGATGGGGCTTGGACGGGTATATTAGTGGGGGTTGGGCCTGTCTGTCTGCCTGCCTGCCTGCCTGCCGATGATGATGATGATGATGATGAGAGCAGTGGATAATGGCAGGGGACATCAAAGTCTTGAGCACCACTTGGCTAGGCCCCTTTACACATACACACACAGTAAGGCTGGGCATTTGGGGAACTTGGGAGGGGGTTGGATCTACATAAAAAAAATATATATATATTTCACCTTTATTAAACCAGGTAACTAGTTGAGAACAAGTTCTCATTTACAACTGCGACCTGGCCAAGATAAAGCAAAGCAGTGCGACACAAACCTCAACACAGAGTTACACATGGAATAAACAAGCGTACAGTCAATAACACAATAGAAAAAAAGAAAGTATATATACAGTGTGTACAAATGACTTGAGGAGGTAAGGAAATAAATAGTCCATAGTAGCGAAGTAATTACAGTTTAGCAAATTAACACTGGAGTGATAGATGAGCAGATGATGATGTGCAAGTAGAAATACTGGTGTCCAAAAGAGCAGAAAAGTAAATAAAACAATATGGGGATGAGGTAGGTAGATTGGGTGGGCAATTACAGATGGGCTATATTCAGCTGCAGCAATCGGTTAGCTGCTCAGATAGCTGATGTTTAAAGTTAGTGAGGGAAATATAAGTCTCCAGCAATTTTGGTAATTCGTTCCAGTCATTGGCAGCAGAGAACTGGAAGGAAAGGCGGCTAAAGGATGTGTTGGCTTTGGGGATGACCAGTGAGATATACCTGCTGGAGCGCGTGCTACGGGTGGGTGTTGTTATCGTGACCAGTGAGCTGAGATAAGGTGGAGCTTTACCTAGCATAGACTTATAGATGACCTGGAGCCAGTGGGTCTGGCAACGAATATGTAGCGAGGGCCAGCCGACTAGAGCATACAGGTCGCAGTGGTGGGTGGTATATGGGGCTTTGGTGACAAAACAGATGGCGCTGTGAAATACTGCATCCAGTTTGCTGAGTAGAATATTGGAAGCTATTTTGTAAATGACATCGCCGAAGTCGAGGATGGGTAGGATAGTCAGCTTTACGAGGGTATGTTTCGAAATAGGAAACTGATTCTAGATTTCATTTTTGATTGGAGATGTTTAATATGAGTCAAGAAGGAGAGTTTACAGTCTAGCCAGACACATAGGTATTTGTAGTTGTCCACATATTCTAAGTCAGAACAGTCCAGAGTAGTGATGCTAGTCGGGCGGGCAGGTGCGGGCAGCGAACGGTTGAAAAGCATGCATTTGGTTTTACTAGCGTTTAAGAGCAGTTGGAGTACACGGAAGGAGCGACATCGTTGATATATACAGAGAAAAGAGTCGGCCCGAGAATTGAACCCTGTGACACCCCCATAGAGACTGCCAGAGGTTCGGACAACAGGCCCTCAGATTTGACACACTGAACTCGGTCTGAGAAGTAGTTGGTGAAACAGACATTCATTTGAGAAACCAAGGCTGTTGAGTCTGCCGATAAGAATACGGTGATTGACAGAGTCAAAAGCCTTAGCCAGGTCAATGAAGAAGGCTGCGCAGTCCTGTCTTTTATCGATGGCGGTTATGATATTCTTTAGTACCTTGAGCGTGGCTGAGGTGCACCCGTGACCAGCTCAGGAACCGGATTGCACAGCAGAGAAGGTACGGTGGGATTCTAAATGGTCAGTGATCTGTTTATTAACTTGGCTTTCGAAGACTTTAGAAAGGCAGGGCAGGATAGATATAGGTCTATAACAGTGTGGGTCTGGAGTGTCACCCCTTTGAAGAGAGGGATGACAGCGGCAGCTTTCCAATCTTCAGGGATCTCGGGCGATACGAAAGAGATGTTGAACAAACTGGTAATACGGGTTGCAACAATGGTGGCGGATAATTTTAGAAAGAAAGTGTCCTGTTTGTCTAGCACAGCTGATTTGTACGGGTCCAGGTTTTGCAGCTGTTTCAGAACATCTGCTATCTGGATTTGGGTAAAGGAGAAGCTGGGGAGGCTTAGGCAAGTAGCTGCGTGGGGTGCAGAGCTGTTTGCCGGCGTTGGGGTAGCCAGGAGGAAAGCATGGCCAGCCGTAGAGAAATGGTTATTCAAATTTTCGATTATCGTGGATTTATCGGTGGTGACAGTATTACCTAGCCTCAGTGCAGTGGGTAGCTGGGAGGAGGTGCTTTTATTCTCTATGGAATGGTCGGTGTCCCAAACATTTTTGGAGTTAGAGCTACAGGATGAATATGTATGTTTGAAAAAGCTATCCTTTGCTTTTCTGACTGACTCTGTGCATTGGTTCCTGACCTACCTGAAAAGTTGCATATCGCAGAGACAATTCGATGCTAGTGCAGTCCGCCACAGGATGTTTTTGTGCTGTTTGAGGGCAGTCAGGTCTGTAGTGACCAAGGGCTATATCTGTTTTATGTTCTACATTTTTTGAAAGGGGCATGCTTTTTTAAGATTGTGAGAAAATGTATTTTAAAGAACGACCAGGCATCTTTGACTGATGGGATGAGGTCAATATCCTTCCAGGACACCCGGGCCAGGTTGATTAGAAAGGCCTGCTCGCAGAAGTGTTTTAGGGAGCGTTTGACAGTGATGAGAGGTGGTCGTTTGACCGCGGACCCCATAGCAGATGCAGGCAATGAGGCAGTGATCGCTGAGATCCTGATTGAAAACAGCGGAGGTGTATTTGGAGGGCAAGTTGGTCAGGATAATATCTATGAGGGTGCCCATGTTTACGGATTTAGGGTTGTACCTGGTGGGATCCTTGATAAATTGTGTGAGATTGAGGGCATCCAGCTTAGATTGAAGGACTACCGGGGTGTTAAGCATATCCCAATTTAGGTCACCTAACAGAACAAACTCTGAAGATAGATGGGGGGCAATTCATTCACACATTGTGTCCAGGGCACAGCTGGGAGCTGAGCGGGGTCTATAACAGGCGACAACAGTGAGAGCCTTTTTTCTGGAGAGATTCATTTTTTAAATTAGAAGCTTGAACTGTTTGGGCCTGGGAAGTATGACAGAACTCTGCAGGCTATCTCTGCAGTAGATTATACAGTATAGATGGGAGGGAGACAAAAGAGAGCGAGTATGTGATATGAGGGGAGAGACGCCAGAATCCCACCCCAGGCCACTGGCACCCTGTCTGTCTGTCCTAAGTGTATCAGTTAGACTCAATTCATAGGGCTTGTACACTGGCTGGTCAGTGCCGACAAGTCTGAAGTAGAGTAGTTGTCACCAACCTTTTCTAAGTCAACATTATCATGTAAGCCTATGCAACATTAACCTATTAAAAACACTTCTGTAGCAATGATTTCGCTATAGGCTCATACATCATAACTGCATATTGGCTATGCTTGAAATTCCCTGACCATTTAGTTATATTTCAACATGTTAGTTATATGATCACACTGGTAATAGATCATTTGTTGTATTACTTGTGATGCACAGCTGAGTGAGCAGTATGATTTCCGTTTTTTTACTGGACTGATGGCCTGTACCTGATGGTCAGTCTGAGGGGATGGAGGGAGCAGTGGTGAGGCTGCCTCTCACCCTCCTCACCGTCCCTCCTCTCTCCCTCCTCACCGTCCCTCCTCTCTCCCGATTCACCGTCCCTCCTCTCACCCTCCTCACCGTCCCTCCTCTCACCTTCCTCACCATCCCTCCTCTCTCCCTCCTCACCATCCCTCCTCTCACCCGACTCACCATCCCTCCTCTCTCCCTCCTCACCGTCCCTCCTCACCGTCCCTCCTCTCTCCCTCCTCACCGTCCCTCCTCTCTCCCGATTCACCGTCCCTCCTCTCACCCTCCTCACCGTCCCTCCTCTCACCTTCCTCACCATCCCTCCTCTCTCCCTCCTCACCATCCCTCCTCTCACCCGACTCACCATCCCTCCTCTCTCCCTCCTCACCGTCCCTCCTCACCGTCCCTCCTCTCTCCCTCCTCACCGTCCCTCCTCTCACCCTCCTCACCGTCCCTCCTCTCACCCGACTCACCGTCCCTCCTCTCTCCCTCCCTCTGCTGAGAAAAGGGGACACAGTCTTCCAGCTGATGGCAAAACACACTGCATTATTTCTGCCTCATGCACCAATTCATGTTGTTACTCCTGCGACCAGAGAAAGTGAAATAATCCTTGATATAGAAAAATGACACAAGCCGCTAATAAAAACAGAGCAAGCTTATCAAAACACTTTTCTATACTGATTCATTGCAGCTGCAGTGCTGCTTGTCGCGTGAACAAGAATAACAACTTAAACATGAGCTTACTCATAAAAACAGCAGCTCTTTGCTGTATTCATTGAGTCTCTCTCTAGGCTGATTTAAAAAGTTTTGAAATCTTACATTGTAAACTTTCTTGTGTGTTCAAGGCTTATTTTTACAGTCTATGAAGCAAGGAAACTGTGCAGACACAGTGATTTCAGCTACAGTATCTGATTGGCCAGTGGTAGGCCTATAAGTGCTCTTGATTTGCTCTCTGGGTCTGCCAGGTAGGCAGAGTTCTACCTTCAGATGCATGACATGGTTCAAAATGGGAACACTTTGCCTTCCCAGTGGCGCTAGGGCTGCTGAATCAAGTGCACCTACCGCCAACAGATTTTTTTTTTTTACGAATATATCATAGTTTTTAGTTTTACAGAAATGTTTGGTGATCGACTAGGAATGCCAGTTGGTGACCAACTGGAGTGATCTGAGGCCTCAAGTGTTGACTTAAATCCTGAACAGATCTTCCATTGTCTTGTTCTGGATCTAAAGGGTCGAGTTCTGGACCTAAAGAGGTCGTGTTCTGGACCTAAAGGGTCTTGTTCTGGAACTAAAGAGGTCGTGTTCTTGATCTAATGGGTCATGCTCTGGATCTAAAGAGGTCGTGTTCTGGATCTAATGGGTCATGCTCTGGATCTAAAGAGGTCGTGTCCTGGATCTAAAGGCTCATGTTCTGGATCTAAAGAGGTCGTGTTCTGGATGTAAAGGGTTGTGTTCTGGATCTAAAGAGGTTGTGTTCTGGATCTAAAGAGGTTGTGTTCTGGATCTAAAGAGGTTGTGTTCTGGATCTAAAGAGGTTGTGTTCTGGATCTAAAGAGGTCGTGTTCTGGATCTAAAGAGGTTGTGTTCTGGATCTAAAGCGGTTGTGTTCTGGATTTAAAGAGGTTGTGTTCTGGATGTAAAGAGGTAGTGTTCTGGATGTAAAGAGGTTGTGTTCTGGATCTAAAGAGGTCGTGTTCTGGATCTCAAGAGGTTGTGTTCTGGATCTCAAGAGATTATGTTCTGGATCTCAAGAGATTGTGTTCTGGATCTAAAGAGGTAGTGTTCTGTATCTAAAGAAGTAGTGTTCTGGATCTAAAGAGGTAGTGTTCTGGATCTAAAGAGGTAGTGTTCTGGATCTAAAGAGGTAGTGTTCTGGATCTAAAGAAGCAGTGTTCTGGATCTATAAGCTAGTGTTCTGTATCTAAAGAGGTTGTGTTCTGGATCTAAAGAGGTCGGGTTCTGGATCTAAAGGGTTGTGTTCTGGATCTAAAGAGGTTGTGTTCTGGATCTAAAGAGGTCGGGTTCTGGATCTAAAGGGTCGTGCTCTGGATCTAGAGGTTGTGTTCTGGATCTAAAGGGCATGCTGGTAGTGGCACTGGTGCAGTGAGTTCCGATCCGAGTCATGGGTAGTGAGTAGGGAGCTTGGAGTCAGCGCCTGGAGGTCATAGGTACAGCAGCAGGTTGAGGTGCTCAGGTTGTGCTGTGATGTGTCTTGGTGAATACTCAGCTGTTTCTACAGATAGCATGTGTTTTGAGTACTAGGAGGAGCATTATTGTCGATGAGTGTTTCCTGAACTGTGAGCCTGTGTTTATGTTAATTCTCCAGAAAAAGAGAGAAATCTCCCCAAAAAATGTTTATACAAGTAAAGACTTCAAGTAATGTGAAGTATATATAATAAAATATTTGTTATCCTGCTTAGGGATATGATATCTGGTCTTCATGTGAGCTCTCACATTTTTCAACGTTTTTTACAGAATGATAGATTTTGTAGTTAGTTAAGCTTGGATTTTCGGCAGGGACATATACAGGATGCTACCCTCCGCAGCAAAACCTTCACTCCAGATCAAAACTCCAAACCTACAACCTAATTATAGACAAAATTACCTGGGAGGATTACTACTACCAAGGATTCCTTTTTCCAAGCTATACAGAGGGTGCTCTGGTAAACAAACAGCAAAGACCCGAGGACACCATCTAAACCGGGAACTGAGACAGACCAGATTCAACTTCAATTATCACGGTGTGAAGTGAGAAACCACTTCAGGATTCCTATTTGACTCAGCCATGCCTCCTTGCCTGTCCAACACTTCCTCCTCTCCCACCCCTTCTAATACGACTAGCCTCGATTCTCCTCCCTCTTTTCCCCTGTCCCACTCCAAAGTTTCTCTCTACAGGCAGTCACTGAGTCCAAGGTGCTAAAGGAGCTCCTTAAACTTGACCCCAAAAAAACATCTGGGTCAGATGGTTTAGACCCTTCTTTAATGTTGCTGCCCCTGTCTCTGACCTTTGTAACCTGTCTCTGACCTTTTTAACCTGTCTCTGACCTTTTTAACCTGTCTCTCCTCTCTATGGAGGTTCCCATTGTTTGGAAGGCAGCTACAGTTCATCCTTTATTTAAAGGGGGAGATCAAGCTGATCCTTATCGCCCTATTTCTATTTTGCCATGTTTATCAAAAGTGTTAGAAAAACTTCAGTGATCAACTGACTGGTTCTTGATGCATATATTATTTTCTCTGATATGCAATCTGGTTTCCGCTCAGGTTATGGATGTGTCACTGCAACCTTAAGGTCCTCAATGATGTCACCATTGCCCTTGATTCTAAGCAATATTGTGCTGCTTATTGACTTGGCCAAAGCTTTTAATACAGTAGACCATTCTATTCTTGTGGGCTGGCTAAGTGCTAGTGGTGTCTCTGAGTGCTCTTTGGCCTAGTTCGCTAACTACCTCTCTCAAAGAGTGCAGTGTATAAAGTCAGAACATCTGTTGTCTCAGCCACTGCCTGTCAACAAGGGAGTACCCCAAGGCTCGATCCTAGGCCCCACGCTCTTCTCAATTTACATCAACAACATAGTTCAGACAGTAGGAAGCTCTCATCCATTTATATACAGATGGTACAGTCTTATACTCAGCTGACCGCTCCCAGGATTTAGTTTTAAACGCTTTATAACAAAGCTTTCTTAATGTCCAACAAGTTTCTCTACCCTTAACCTTGTTCTGAAAACCTCCAAAACATAGGTAATGTGGTTTAGTAAGAAGAATGCCCCTCTCCCCACAAGTGTGATTACTACCTCTGAGAGTTTAAAACTTGAGGTAGTCACCTCATACAAGTACTTGGGAGAATTGCTAGACAGTACACTGTCCTTCTCTCAGCACATATCAAAGCTGCAGACTTGGTTTCCTCTATCGTCATTGCTCCTCTTTCATCCCAGCTGCCAAACTAACCCTGATTCAATTGACCATTCTACCCATGCAAGATTATGGAGATGTAATTTCTAGATCAGCAGGTAAGGGTGCTCTTGATCGGCTAGATGTACTTTACCATTCGGCCATCAGATTTGCCACCAATGCTCCTTATAGGACACATCACTGTACTGCTCTGCAAACTGATCATCTCTGTATACCCGTCGCAAGACCCACTGGTTGATGCTTATTTATAAAACTATATTTATAAAACTCCCCCCATCTGAAATATCTACTACATCCCTCATTCCTCCAAATACATCACCCGTTCTGCAAGTCACATTCTGTTAAATGTCCCCAAAGCACACACATCCCTGGGTCGCTCGTCTTTTCAGTTCACTGCAGCTAATGACTTGAACGAGCTGCAACAAACACTCAAATTGGACAGTTCTATCTCAATCTCTTCATTCAAAGAATCAATCATGGAAATACTGACTGACAGTTGTGGCTGCTTTGCGTGATGTATTGTTTTCTCTACCTTCTTGCCCTTTGTGCTTTTGTCTGTGCCCAATAATGTTTGTTGTTACCATGCGGTGTTGTCATGTGTTGCTGCCATGATATATTGCTACCTTAGGTCTCTATTTATGTAGTGTTGTCTCTCTGGTCGTGATGTGTGTTTTGTCCTGTATTTTTATTTCATTTATTTACATGTTTGATCCCTGTTTCCGCAGGAGGCCTTTTGCCTCTTGGTAGGTCGTCGTTGTAAATAAGAATTTGTTCTTAACTGACTTGCCTAGTTAAATAAATGTTTAATAAAATAATACAATTAATTCAATTGTTTACCCTCCCTCCTTCCCTCCTTCCACTCCTTCTCCCTACCTCCACCTCCCTTCTCCCCAGACTTTGAGCAACAATTTAATTTGGCTTGACTTTGATCACTTTGGCTGATCGATTTCATGTA
Organism: Oncorhynchus kisutch; assembly: GCF_002021735.2. Classification (NCBI taxonomy): domain Eukaryota; kingdom Metazoa; phylum Chordata; class Actinopteri; order Salmoniformes; family Salmonidae; genus Oncorhynchus; species Oncorhynchus kisutch. The sequence continues at coordinate 3,989,502 of NC_034184.2, forward strand.
ATAATACATAAAAAAAAGTGTTAATGTGTTTTCAAACTGAGTCACACAAAGAAATGGTCCAACATAGTGAAGAGTAAATAAAGATAACCTGAGAAATAACCGAATACTGTATAATGAATACTACACACTTCAATTGTGAAATTGTGTCTACCTGAGAGAGGGGGTGGTTCTGACTGTCTGAGTGGAAAATGGCACTCTGTTCAATCCTTTCTGTGTACTCCTGTGACCTAAGAGACTGACTGATGATCATTCTGTGTGCTCCTATCACCGAAGAGACTGACTGTTGACCCTTCTGTGTGCTCCTATCACCGAAGAGACTGACTGATGATCATTCTGTGTGCTCCTATCACAGAAGAGACTGACTGATGATCATTCTGTGTGCTCCTATCACCGAAGAGACTGACTGTTGACCCTTCTGTGTGCTCCTATCACCGAAGAGACTGACTGATTATCATTCTGTGTGCTCCTATCACAGAAGAGACTGACTGATGATCATTCTGTGTGCTCCTATCACCGAAGAGACTGACTGTTGACCCTTCTGTGTAGCCACTGCTGGAGCATCTCTATGACAGAAGGCTGACTGTTGACCATGTAGTATTCAACATACAGTATTCAGTTATTTCTCAGGTTATCTTTATTTACTCTTCACTATGTTGGACCATTTCTTTGTGTGACTCAGTTTGAATTAAAAACACATCTTTTTTTCTTTTTTTTGCCAAAGTGATCAAAGTCCAGCCAAAGTAAATTGTTGTTCAAACCCACTATTGTGACAAATAGTGGGACAACTATTGTGACAAGTCATTCGCACTTGCTGGATGCCATTATTGTGTCATGTTACCCAGACGGTCCTGCCAGTGAGTTGATTGACAGTCTCTTAGGGCAGGGGCGGGGGTAGATGGAGGGTCTCTGCCAGACTGCAATAAGCCAGAGGGCCACAGAGAGATGAGCCCAGACACAATTACCCCAGGACAGAGCCACTGTGCCACACTAATCAGACACTTCAAAATTAATCCCATAGTCCCCGCTGCATTATCCAATATGTTTGTGTTTATGTGGCACACATAGAGAAATTCTGTAAATAAGGCCTGAGGTCTCCTGAGAAAACCTTGGAGAATACCAGATTACTGTTCCTCCCCCTGCACATTTACATAGTGCATCTAACACGGGCATTCTGTTACGGAGATGCTTCATCAAGACTAACCGACAGTGGCAGTGCTTTCTGGTGATCAAAGACCATACATGCAGATCGGCTCCATTACCTTGTCTCTTTAGCTTCTACTTCAGTGTTATTGTTTAGCCCGTTAGTGGCTTTGTCATTTTTCATGTTGTCTCCCAATCAGGGTTATATATCGTTTAACTTTTGAGTGGTGTTTTTCATGTTCTCCCTCTGTCTGTGTGTGTGTGTGTGTGTGTGTGTGTGTGTGTGTGTGTGTGTGTGTGTGTGTGTGTGTGTGTGTGTGTGTGTGTGTGTGTGTGTGTGTGTGTGTGTGTGTGTGTGTGTGTGTGTGTGTGTGTTTGCCTGGTTGATTTGTGGCATGCCTTTTGCACACATTTTATATAGACTCCCCCTTTGTTTTCTACTGTGTTATTGACTTGTTAATTGTTTACTCCATGTGTAACTCTTTGTTGTCTGCTCACACTGCTATGCTTTATCTTGGCCAGGTCGCAGTTGCAAATGAGAACTTGTTCTCAAATAGCCTACCTGGTTAAATAAAGGTTAAATAAAATTTTAAAAAATAAAATAAAAAATGTGTGTGAGAGGAATAGGATCTGATAGTGTGTTAAATCCCTTTCCCTCTCACAAGGGTTCCTAGGCACACATGGTCTCCATGTTCTCTCCCCACAGAGTCCTGTCCAACTGACCAGAGAGCCACGTCATTACAACCCTCACTTCAGGACTACAGCTCCCTCTCCCCTCCGAACGGGACCATGCAGATACAAGTGGCTTAGTGTTACTATAGAAGCCAGGCTGCAGCCAGCCTCAACCATGGAGGATTCAAATGACTAACAGTGAGGAGGGGAGGGATCCTGTCTCCTCTCGGTCTCTTTGCTGTGTTTCTGACTGAGTTCTATGACCATTCATCCATCTCTCCCGTCTCTGTCCCATAGAGGTCGGCTCACTGCCACTGTGCTCTCTGTATCTTCATGACACTTGTGTGATTGAAGAGGTAGATGAGCTCTGAGAAGCCTGCAGTGGCCAATGGAAAGATCCATTGTGCCGAAGAAAAAGGGTTCTCCAAGTTGGCCATGAATTTGTTCATCATGTTGTGTCCTTGTGTGAGAGAGCGTGTGTGAGTGAGTGGCCATGTTCTGGTGTGATGTCACTTTATGATGTGATGACATAAGATGATACCCTGCACCTCCTTCCATCACTGTTGGAATCCAGTCATCTCCCCAGTCTCTCCCTGTGATGACGTAGTGCTTCATTAGCTAAAATCTGAAATTAATTAGACAACATTAACATTAAACAAATCAGCCAGCTGTGTTAAGACTTGGGCGGTTACTCATTGGATGTATGGACTTAGTGCCATGGAACATGTCTCCACAATATGTTATTTTCACAGAGTTTAGAGAATTTTGTTGTTGCCTTTTGGTAAAAATGTGGGGAAGGCAATCATAGACTGGTGAAGCACAGCATTGTTCGTCTGCTCCAAATCTGGTGTCCCTATTTCATTCCTTAGTGCATACCCTAGTTTATTCCCTAATTCATTCCCTAGTTCATACCCGTAGTTCATACAGCTAACCCCCTGTATACTTACTGCTAACCCCCTGTATACCTACCACCTGTATACATACAGCTAACCCCCTGTATACCTATCACATGTATACCTACTACTAACCCCCTGTATACTTACCACCTGAATACATACAGCTAACCCCCTGTATACTTACTGCTAACCCCCTGTATACCTACCACCTGTATACATACAGCTAACCCCCTGTATACCTACCACCTGTATACATACAGATAACCCCCTGTATACTTACTGCTAACCCCCTGTATACCTACCACCTGTATACATACAGCTAACACCCTGTATACCTATCACATGTATACCTACTACTAACCCCCTGTATACTTACTGCTAACCCCCTGTATACCTACCACCTGTATACATACAGCTAACCCCCTTTATACATACCACCTGTATACATACAGCTAACCCCCTGTATACCTACAGCTAACCCCCTGTATACATACAGCTAACCCACTGTATACATACTGCTAACCCCCTGTATACCTACCACCTGTATACATACAGCTAACCCCCTGTATACCTACCACCTGAATACATACAGCTAACCCCCTGTATACATACCACCTGAATACATACAGCTAACCCCCTGTATACATACCACCTGTATACATACAGCTAACCCCCTGTATACCTACCACCTGTATACATACAGCTAACCCCCTGTATACATACCACCTGTATACATACAGGTAACCCCCTGTATACCTACAGCTAACCCCCTGTATACATACCACCTGTATACATACAGCTAACCCCCTGTAAACCTACCACATGTATACATACAACTAACCCCCTGCATACCTACCACCTGTATACATACAGCTAACCCCCTGTATACCTACCACCTGTATACATACAGCTAACCCCCTGTATACCTACCACCTGTATACATACAGCTAACCCCCTGTATACCTACCACAAGTATACATACAGCTAACCCCCTGCATACCTACCACCTGTATACATACAGCTAACCCCCTGTATACCTACCATCTGTATACATACAGCTAACCCCCTGTATACCTACCACCTGAATACCTACTGCTAACCCCCTGTATACCTACCACCTGAAGGAATGCAACCCTGCAGTCATTCCTCCTCTCCGGGTGACTGATTAGCGACTCTTCCTTTGGGCAGTCATTCCTCCTCTCCGGGTATCTGATTAGCGACTCTTCCTTTGGGCAGTCATTCCTCCTCTCCGGGTGACTGGGCAGTCATTCCTCCTCTCCGGGTGTCTGATTAGCGACTCTTCCTTTGGGCAGTCATTCCTCCTCTCCGGGTGTCTGATTAGCGACTCTTCCTTTGGGCAGTCATTCCTCCTCTCCGGGTGTCTGATTAGCGACTCTTCCTTTGGGCAGTCATTCCTCCTCTCCGGGTGTCTGATTAGCGGCCCATCCTTTGGGCAGTCATTCCTCCTCTCCGTGTGTCTGATTAGCGACTCTTCCTTTGGGCAGTCATTCCTCCTCTCCAGGTGTCTGATTAGCAGCCCATCCTTTGGGCAGTCATTCCTCCTCTCCGGGTGTCTGATTAGCGACTCTTCCTTTGGGCAGTCATTCCTCCTCTCTGGGTGTCTGATTAGCGACTCTTCCTTTGGGCAGTCATTCCTCCTCTCCGTGTGTCTGATTAGCGACTCTTCCTTTGGGCAGTCATTCCTCCTCTCCGTGTGTCTGATTAGCGACTCTTCCTTTGGGCAGTCATTCCTCCTCTCCAGGTGTCTGATTAGCAGCCCATCCTTTGGGCAGTCATTCCTCCTCTCCGGGTGTCTGATTAGCGACTCTTCCTTTGGGCAGTCATTCCTCCTCTCTGGGTGTCTGATTAGCGACTCTTCCTTTGGGCAGTCATTCCTCCTCTCCGTGTGTCTGATTAGCGACTCTTCCTTTGGGCAGTCATTCCTCCTCTCCGTGTGTCTGATTAGCGACTGTTCCTTTGGGCAGTCATTCCTCCTCTCCGGGTGACTGATTAGCGACTCTTCCTTTGGGCAGTCATTCCTCCTCTCCGGGTGTCTGATTAGCGACTCTTCCTTTGGGCAGTCGTTCCTCCTCTCCGGGTGACTGATTAGCGACTCTTCCTTTGGGCAGTCATTCCTCCTCTCCGGCCGCTCAGAGCAGAAATTCATTACCCTGTCATACTGGCGGCCATAACCGTAGCTATGTTACGCAGACCGCACATCCCCTCCAGCATCGCTGCTCATCTCCAATAAGTGGATAATGCATTTAGACTGATTATGTGGGGTGGTGGGAGGGGAGCAGCCCCTCCAGCAGTGAACCCTCCCTGGGTAAATATTTTCACAGCAGCCCAGGCCCCACAAGACAGAAGGGAATGGGGGGGATAGAGACAGAGGGAAGGGAGAAGGGGAACATTGTTGCCTTTAATTAAGGTGTACGGCTCTTAGAATGCTTTGTGTACATGGGTTTAATTGTGTTTTAGAATTGCAGATTTCCAACTTGCATTCCCCTACCACCCACACAACTAGTATTGCATAGCAAGATCCGTTTTGGGACACGCCAGGCCCCTTCCTGTCCCCCCAAGTTGTGGCAGCCGCTGGTGGCTGACGGTGATTGACAGCTGAGACAAAAGAACAGTGTTTGGTTAGGATGGGCCCGCAGTATCCAAGAGCCCCTCACAAGAGGCCAGCCAGCTGTCACACACTTATTCATATTCATATCTCCTGTTCATCCCACAGGGATCACAGTTAGAGCTGGGACCAACGCTAGGAGAAGGAAGGGGTTTAGGGGTAAATCAGCCTAATGCAATGTGAAACATTCCTCTGAGGCGCGGTATGGCTAGCCGGTGTTGCAGGATCCCAGAACCCAGGTCACTGTTTGATGTGAAGTACACCCATAGCAGAGGTTCCTCCTTTAAAAGTTGTCATACTGCGGCACACCGCACATCCTGCTGCTGCTGCAGCATTCTGTGGCACGTCATTTAATTCTCTGCCATTTCTTCTGTTACTGCAAGTTATTGCTAGTTTGACCACCAAAGAGCATCTTTGAGAAGCATTTGAAAGTATTCCGTTTTGGCATTACCAGAGAATTTAAAAACTTTTTTGTAATAACATAGTATATGGGATTGATTTTAAGAAATTTGGCTTAATTCATTTAATTAATATTATGGTGTTTCCATTCAGAGAAAAATTATCCGTTTGTAAATTCAGACCGTTTGTCTCTCAGAGCGCACACTGGACGTTTGGGCCAAGTATTAGGGTTGATTTTAGCGTTCTGGCCTATCTTACAATGTGTATATTTTGGAGGGGATGGATGTGATGATGATGGAGGTGATGGTTGTGGAGGTGGGGATGGTGGAGGTGATGGTGGTGTTGGAGGAGGAGATGGTGGCGGAAGTGATGGTGGTGATAATTGAGGCGGTGGAGGTGGAGGAGGTGGAGGTGATGGTGGTGGAGGCAGAGCTGGTGGTGGTGGAGATGGAGGAGGTGGAGGTGATGGTGGTGGAGGCGATGGTGGTGGAGGCTATGGAGGCGGTGGTGGGGGAGGAGGAGGTGGTGGTGGGGGAGGTGATTGTGGTGGAGGTATTGGTGATGGTGTCGGCAGCAGTGGTGGTGGATGTGTTGGTGATGGTGGCGTTGCAGTGGTGGTGGATGTGTTGGTGATGGTGGCGGTGGCAGCAGCAGCGGTGGTGATGGTGGCGGCAGCAGTGGAGGTGGTGGATGTGTTGGTGATGGTGGTGGCAGCAGCAGCAGCGGTGGTGGTCACTACCCGTGTGGTTGTACTCTGTGGGAGAGAAGAGGGCAGTCTGTTTAGCTGGAGTTCCCCTGGGCCCTGTGCCTCCCAGACAGGTAATGATGATCTATTTTTCCTGATGTCCAAACTGTTGAGGAACAGGAACAGCTTTGCCTGTCATCACTTCCCCACAATAACTGGCCCGATTAGCCTAGCCCTCTATTAGGCCTGACACCAGCACAACTATTAGCACAGCTGCTAACACCTTCACAGACCTCCATGCACAGTCAGCCAGAGCAACTGTTTGTTTAGACACAATTCTAGCTAGACATTAATGCTGTGGCTAATGTAACAATGCTATTAGCCCAGCTAGGCTTTAGCCACAGCAGCCTGATTGACCATTAGTGGTTAGACTTAACACAGATGCTATCTGGCCCAGCCATAGATACATCATTGTGCACAGCTGGGATCGTTTCAGGCCTGGAGGTTGCTCCAGAAATAGAGAGCATCAATGAAAGCCATGGTCACTGATTCAGTAGCCTGCTCATTCATGTACTCTAGCAATCCTCCAGCCGTTCACCATTGCCTTAGTTTTTTCTGTTGTCATCAGGAGTGGAGGCACTGTTACCAATGACTTGGCTTAGAAGGCAGGGCCAGAGGGACACTACTGACTGGATATACAGTAACTTATTATCCTGAAAATGTTATTGGAGGGAATACTCAGGGAAGGGACCATGTTATTTATAACTGTTTGTCTTGTTTTGGCACAGAGACAGTATCATAATGGAGTCGTACGTGGTTTTGTGAGGACATTGACTTTAAGCTACCTTGTAGAGTTGATTCATTCTGATTACTCTCACTTCATAATGTAGCTACTATTAATTTGGACACATGTTCAAAGCCAACACCACATCACCTCTGATCACTATAACATTCTTACTCTCTGCCCCCTGGACATGAGAACTGTAAACGTGTATTTCACTGATCTTCAAAGTCAGAGAGCAAACACAAGACTTATGTTTCATACCTTAAAGCCCGTGACGGGTTCAAATGACCACAGAGCACCAGTATGACTCAGTGGAGCTCTTTCCAGTGACGACGAGGCCTGTTTTAAGAGCTGGCTGCAGCAGGCTCCAGACTACATTAACAATGGCAGGGAAGCCCTCTCCTGAGGGCCGACTGGGACCTGTGTTCTGGTGTTCTACTAACATTGGCATGCTGGGTCTTCCATTGGAGCAGTAAGGGAAAGAGACAAGGAGCGCTTCATGTTCAGTGTGATTTTAGCCATGTGTGTAGCGTGTCATAATAGGTGATATTGTAGCACATGGGCTCTGCTCACTGATAAAAATACATACTATGATTCTGACAGCTACTACTGCTCCAGCGTTAGTGCCAATTTTCATAAGTGAGTGTTGATAATATGTTCTGGTTATTCTGAAAATAACTCATAGGACTTGGTCTAGAACCTATAGTGTGCTACAAATTACAAGTATTTTTTTTGTTATCAGCCAACTGTGAAAATAGCAATTGTACTCATGAGGAAGCAGTTTATTTTTATTTGAGATGTCTAATGCCCTGTGGATTCCTTCAGCATGCACTGGTTTAGCTGCTTGCCAATGGGTTATTTCCAGTTGTTTTTGTGTGTGTGCTTTTGATTCCTGTAAAATTGTAGAGAAATATTGCACTATTTAATTTAGCTTGGAGAAAAATGAATTGTTCAGCAACCAAGAGTAGAAACTCGACAGGCTATGTTCAAACAATTTGTGAAATGTATTCTAAACAGTCCCTGGACCAAAAAAAAAGAATGACGATTTCAATAAGTTTCTGTTCATAAACAAATATATGGGCTACCAAATCAGAGAAAGGATCCTTTCATAGAATGAACATTAATAAATGTACACTAGGGGACACTAAGGGGCTAGACTAGTGAAAATGTATAATATAGATTACTTCACCTGTTTTTTAAATTTTTAAATTTTTTATTTCACCTTTATTTAACCAGGTAGGCTAGTTGAGTACAAGTTCTCATTTGCAACTGCGACCTGGCCAAGATAAAGCATAGCAGTGTGAATAGACAATACAGAGTTACACATGGAGTAAACAATTAACAAGTCAATAACACAGTAGAAAAAAAAAGGGGAGTCTATATACATTGTGTGCAAAAGGCATGAGGAGGTAGGCGGATAATTACAATTTTGCAGATTAACACTGGAGTGATAAATGATCAAATGGTCATGTACAGGTAGAGATATTGGTGTGCAAAAGAGCAGAAAAGTAAATAAATAAAAACAGTATGGGGATGAGGTAGGTAAAAATGGGTGGGCTATTTACCGATAGACTATGTACAGCTGCAGCGATCGGTTAGCTGCTCAGATAGCAGATGTTTGAAGTTGGTGAGGGAGATAAAAGTCTCCAACTTCAGCAATTTTTGCAATTCATTCCAGTCACAGGCAGCAGAGGACTGGAACGAAAGGCGGCCAAATGAGGTGTTGGCTTTAGGGATGATCAGTGAGATACACCTGCTGGAGCGCGTGCTACGGATGGGTGTTGCCATCATGACCAGTGAACTGAGATAAGGCGGAGCTTTACCTAGCATGGACTTGTAGATGACCTGGAGCCAGTGGGTCGAATATGTAGCGAGGGCCAGCCGACTAGAGCATACAAGTCGCAGTGGTGGGTGGTATAAGGTGCTTTAGTGACAAAACGGATGGCACTGTGATAAACTGCATCCAGTTTGCTGAGTAGAGTGTTGGAAGCAATTTTGTAGATGACATCGCCGAAGTCGAGGATCGGTAGGATAGTCAGTTTTACTAGGGTAAGTTTGGCGTGAGTGAAGGAGGCTTTGTTGCGGAATAGAAAGCCGACTCTTGATTTGATTTTCGATTGGAGATGTTTGATATGAGTCTGGAAGGAGAGTTTACAGTCTAGCCAGACACCTAGGTACTTATAGGTGTCCACATATTCAAGGTCGGAACCATCCAGGGTGGTGATGCTAGTCGAGCATGCGGGTGCAGGCAGCGATCGGTTGAAAAGCATGCATTTGGTTTTACTAGCGTTTAAGAGCAGTTGGAGGCCACGGAAGGAGTGTTGTATGGCATTGAAGCTCGTTTGGAGGTTAGATAGCACAGTGTCCAAGGACGGGCCGGAAGTATATAGAATGGTGTCGTCTGCGTAGAGGTGGATCAGGGAATCGCCCGCAGCAAGAGCAACATCATTGATATATACAGAGAAAAGAGTCGGCCCCACAGCATGCCCTCCGATTTGATACACTGAACTCTGTCTGCAAAGTAATTGGTGAACCAGGCAAGGCAGTCATCCGAAAAACCGAGGCTACTGAGTCTGCCGATAAGAATATGGTGATTGACAGAGTCGAAAGCCTTGGTAAGGTCGATGAAGACGGCTGCACAGTACTGTCTTTTATCGATGGCGGTTATGATATCGTTTAGTACCTTGAGCGTGGCTGAGGTGCACCCGTGACCGGCTCGGAAACCAGATTGCACAGCGGAGAAGGTGCGGTGGGATTCGAGATGGTCAGTGACCTGTTTGTTGACTTGGCTTTCGAAGACCTTAGATAGGCAGGGCAGGATGGATATAGGTCTGTAACAGTTTAGGTCCAGGGTGTCTCCCCCTTTGAAGAGGGGGATGACTGCGGCAGCATTCCAATCCTTGGGGATCTCAGACGATATGAAAGAGAGGTTGAACAGGCTGGTAATAGGGGTTGCGACAATGGCGGCAGATAGTTTCAGAAATAGAGGGTCCAGATTGTCAAGCCCAGCTGATTTGTACAGGTCCAGGTTTTGCAGCTCTTTCAGAACATCTGCTATCTGGATTTGGGTAAAGGAGAACCTGGAGAGGCTTGGGCGAGTAGCTGCGGGGGGGGGGGGGGGGGGGGGGCGGAGCTGTTGCCGAGGTTGGAGTAGCCAGGCGGAAGGCATGGCCAGCCGTTGAGAAATGCTTGTTGAAGTTTTCGATAATCATGGATTTATCGGTGGTGACCGTGTTACCTAGCCTCAGTGCAGTGGGCAGCTGGGAGGAGGTGCTCTTGTTCTCCATGGACTTCACAGTGTCCCAGAACTTTTTGGAGTTGGAGCTACAGGATGCAAACTTCTGCCTGAAGAAGCTGGCCTTAGCTTTCCTGACTGACTGCGTGTATTTGTTCCTGACTTCCCTGAACAGTTGCATATCGCGGGGACTATTCGATGCTATTGCAGTCCGCCACAGGATGTTTTTGTGCTGGTCGAGGGCAGTCAGGTCTGGAGTGAACCAAGGGCTATATCTGTTCTTAGTTCTGCATTTTTTGAACGTAGCATGCTTATCTAAAATGGTGAGCAAGTTACTTTTAAAGAATGACCAGGCATCCTCAACTGACGGGATGAGGTCAATGTCCTTCCAGGATACCCGGGCCAGGTCGATTAGAAAGGCCTGCTCACAGAAGTGTTTTAGGGAGCGTTTGACAGTGATGAGGGGTGGTCGTTTGACTGCGGCTCCGTAGCGGATACAGGCAATGAGGCAGTGATCGCTGATATCCTGGTTGAAGACAGCGGAGGTGTATTTGGAGGGCCAGTTGGTCAGGATGGCGTCTATGAGGGTGCCCTTGTTTACAGATTTAGGGTTGTACCTGGTGGGTTCCTTGATGATTTTTGTGAGATTGAGGGCATCTAGCTTAGATTGTAGGACTGCCGGGGTGTTAAGCATATCCCAGTTTAGGTCACCTAACAGAACAAACTCTGAAGCTAGATGGGGGGCGATCAATTCACAAATGGTGTCCAGGGCACAGCTGGGAGCTGAGGGGGGTCGGTAGCAGGCGGCAACAGTGAGAGACTTATTTCCGGAGAGAGTAATTTTCAAAATTAGTAGTTCGAACTGTTTGGGTATGGACCTGGAAAGTATGACATTACTTTGCAGGCTATCTCTGCAGTAGACTGCAACTCCTCCCCCTTTGGCAGTTCTATCTTGACGGAAAATGTTATAGTTGGGTATGGAAATCTCTGAATTTTTGGTGGCCTTCCTGAGCCAGGATTCAGACACGGCAAGGACATCAGGGTTAGCAGAGTGTGCTAAAGCAGTGAGTAAAACAAACTTAGGGAGGAGGCTTCTGATGTTGACATGCATGAAACCAAGGCTTTTTCGATCACAGAAGTCAACAAATGAGGGTGCCTGGGGACATGCAGGGCCTGGGTTTACCTCCACATCACCCGCGGAACAGAGGAGGAGTAGTATGAGGGTGCGGCTAAAGGCTATCAAAACTGGTCGCCTAGAGTGTTGGGGACAGAGAATAAAAGGAGCAGATTTCTGGGCATGGTAGAATATATTCAGGGCATAATGCACAGACAGGGGTATGGTGGGGTGCGGGTACAGCGGAGGTAAGCCCAGGCACTGGGTGATGATGAGAGAGGTTGTATCTCTGGACATGCTGGTTGTAATGGGTGAGGTCACCGCATGTGTGGGAGGTGGGACAAAGGAGGTATCAGGGCTATGAAGAGTGGAACTAGGGGCTCCATTGTAAACTAAAACAATGATAACTAACCTGAACAACAGTATACAAGGCATATTGACATTTGAGAGAGACATACAGCAAGGCATACAGTAATCACAGGTGTTGAATTGGGAGAGCTAGCTAAAACAGTAGGTGAGACAACAACAGCTAATCAGCTAGCACAACAACAGCAGGTAAAATGGCGTTGACTAGGCAGGGAGGGTCGGATTAACTACACACAGAGCCTGAGTGCGGCTGGGGCCGACAGATAAAACATAAACAAGCAGAATGGAGTACTGTGATTAATGGACAGTCCAGCATGCATCAGCTATGTAGCCAAGTGATCAGTGTCCAGGGGGCAGCGGTGGATGGGGCAGGGAGGCTGGACTGGCGAGTGTTATCCAGGTAAAAAAAAAAACTGTTGATGGGCCAAGTACTGTAGAGAGATGTACAGACATGTAGAGAAGAGAGATGTACGGACAAGAAGAGTAGAGAGATGTACAGACATGTAAAGTAGAGAGATGTACAGACATGTAGAGTAGAGAGATGTACAGACTTGTAGAGTAGAGAGATGTCGAGATATGTAGAGTAGAGATATGTAAAGACATGTAGAGAGATGTAGAGTAGAGATATGTACAGACATGTAGAGAGATGTACAGACATTTAGAGAGATGTACAGACATGTAGAGTAGAGATATGTACAGACATGTAGAGAGATGTACAGACATTTAGAGAGATGTACAGACATGTAGAGTAGAGATATGTAAAGACATGTAGAGAAGAGATGGGTACAGACATATAGAGAGATGTAGATAAGAGATATCTACAGACATGTAGAGTAGAGATATGTACAGACATGTAGAGAGATTTAGAGAAGAGAGATGTACAGACATGTAGAGTAGAGATATGTACAGACATGTAGAGAAGAGAAATCTAGAGACATGTATAGTAGAGATATGTAGTACTGACATGTAGAGTAGAGATATGTATATAGATGTAGAGTAGAGAGATGTACAGACATGTAGAGTAGAGAGATGTACAGACATGTAGAGAGATGTAGAGTAGAGAGATGTACAGACATGTAGAGTAGAGAGATGTAGAGTAGAGAGATGTAGAATAGAGAGATGTAGAAATTTGTAGAGTAGAGATATGTAAAGGCATGTAGAGATGTGTAAAGACATGTAGAGTAGAGATATGTAAAGACATGTAGAGAAGAGATATGTACAGACATGTAGAGAGATGTACATACATGTAGAGTAGAGATATGTAAAGTCATGTAGAGAAGAGATATGTACAGACATGTAGAGTAGAGATATGTAAAGTCATGTAGAGAAGAGATATGTACAGACGTAGAGAGATGTACAGACATGTAGAGTAGAGATATGTAAAGACATGTAGAGAAGAGATATGTACAGACATGTAGAGAAGAGATATGTACAGACATGTAGAGTAGAGATATGTACAGACATGTAGAGATTTGTAAAGACATGTAGAGATATGTACAGACATGTAGAGAGATGTAGAGAAAATATATGTAGAGAAATGTACAGACATGTAGAGATGTAGAGAAGAGATATGTACAGACATTTAGAGAGATGTAGAGACATGTAGAGAAGAGAAATATAGAGACATGTATAGCAGAGATATGTAGTACTGACATGTAGAGTAGAGAGATGTAGATTGATGTAGAGACATGTAGAGTAGAGAGATGTACAGACATGTATAGAAGTGAAATGTACAGACATGTAGAGAGATGTACAGACATGTAGAGTAGAGATATGTAAAGACATGTAGAGAAGAGATATGTACAGACATATAGAGAGATGTACAGACATGTAGAGTAGAGATATGTAAAGTCATGTAGAGAAGAGATATATACAGACATGTACAGAGAGATGTACAGACATGTAGAGAAGAGAGATGTAGAGTAAAGATATGTACAGACATACAGAGAGATGTACAGACATGTAGAGAGATGTACAGACATGTAGAGAAGAGAGATGTAAAGTAAGGATATGTACAGACATGCAGAGTAGAGATATGTAAAGACATGTAGAGTAGAGATAAGTACAGACATGAAGAGAGATTTACAGACATGTAGAGAAAAGATATGTACAGACATGTAGAGAGATGTAGAGAAGAGATATGTACAGACATGTAGAGGTATGTACAGACATGTAGAGATGTAGAGAAGAGATATGTAGAGATATGTACAGACATGTAGAGAGATGTAGAGAGATGTAGAGAAGAGATATGTACAGACATGTAGAGAGATGTACAGACATGTAGAGTAGAGAGATTTCGGGATATGTAGAGTAGATATATGTAAAGACATGTAGAGAGATGTACAGACATTTAGAGAGATGTACAGACATTTAGAGAGATGTACAGACATTTAGAGAGATGTACAGACATGTAGAGTAGAGATATGTAAAGACATGTAGAGAAGAGAAATGTAGAGACATGTATAGTAGAGATATGTAGTACTGACATGTAGAGTAGAGAGATGTAGATAGATGTAGAGTAGAGAGATGTACAGACATGTAAAGTAGAGAGATGTACAGACATGTAGATTAGAGAGATGTACAGACATGTAGAGAAGAGAGCTTTATAGACCTGTAGAAAGATGTAGAGTAGAGAGATGTACAGACATATAGAGAGATGTAGAGTAGGGAGATGTACAGACATGTAGAGAGATGTAGAGTAGAGAGATGTACAGACAAGTAGAGAGATGTAGAGTAGATATATGTACAGCCATGTAGAGTAGAGATATGTAAAGTCATGTAGAGAAGAGATATATACAGACATGTAGAGAGATGTACATACATGTAGAGAGATGTAGAGTAGAGAGATGTACAGACATGTAGAGTAGAGATATGTACAGACATGTAGAGTAGAGATATGTAAAGTCATGTAGAGAAGAGATATATACAGACATGTAGAGAGATGTACAGACATGTAGAGAGATGTAGAGTAGAGAGATGTACAGACATGTAGAGTAGAGATATGTACAGACATGTAGAGTAGAGATATGTAAAGTCATGTAGAGAAGAGATATATACAGACATGTAGAGAGATGTACAGACATGTAGAGAGATGTAGAGTAGAGAGATGTACAGACATGTAGAGTAGAGATATGTACAGACATGTGGAGTAGAGAGATGTAGAGTAGAGATATGTACAGACATGTAGAGTAGAGAGATGTAGAGTAGAGATATGTACAGACATGTAGAGTAGAGATATGTACAGACATGTGGAGTAGAGAGATGTAGAGTAGAGATATGTACAGACATGTAGAGTAGAGAGATGTAGAGTAGAGATATGTACAGACATGTGGAGTAGAGATATGTACAGACATGTGGAGTAGAGAGATGTAGAGTAGAGAGATGTAGAGTAGAGATATGTACAGACATGTGGAGTAGAGATATGTAGTACAGACATGAAGAATAAAGAGATGTGGAGAGATTCGTAGAGTGGACAGATGTGGAGGAGAGTTTTAGAAGGATGTAGAGTAGAGAGAGCTGTCCAGTGCCTTGCAAAAGTATTCACCCCCCCTTGGCTTTTTTTCTGATTGCATTACAACCTGTTATTTAAACATAATTTTATTTGGATTTCATGTAATGGACATACTCAAAATTGTCGAAATTGGTGAAGTGAAATGAAAAAAAATACTTGTTTAAAAAAACAAAAACAAGGGAAAAGTGGTGTCTGCATATGTATTCACCCCCTTTGCTATGAAGCCCCTAAATAAGATCTGGGGCAACCAATTAACTTCAGAGTCACATAATCAGGGAAATAGTTGTGGAGAAGTACAGATCAGGGTTGGGTTATAAAGAAATATCCAAAACGTTAAACACTCCACAGAGCACTTTTAAATCCATTATTAAAACATGGAAAGAATATGGCACCACAACAAACCTGCCAAGAGAGGGCCGTATACCAAAACTCAATCCAATTGAGAATCTGTGGTATGACACCAGCGGAACCCATCCAACTTGAAGGAGCTGGAGCAGTTTTGACTTGAAGAATGGGCTAACATCCCAGTGGCTAGATGTGCCAAACGTATAGAGACATACTCCAAGAGACTTGCAGCTGTAAATGCTGCAAAAGGTGGCTCTACAAAGTATTGATTTGAGGGGTGAATAGTTATGCACGGTGAAGTTTTCTGTTTTTTTTACAATGTTTCTTGTTTTTTTCACACAAAAAAATATTTTGCATCTTTAAAGTAGTAGGTATGTTGTGTAAATCAAATGATACAAACCCTCCAAAATCCATTTTAATTCCAGGTTGTAAGGCAACAAAATACGAAAAAATGCCAAGGGGGGTGAATACTTTTGCAAGCCACTGTAGAGTAGAGAGATGTAGAGAAGAGAGGGATGTAGTATAGAGAGAGGGATAGATGTGGAGAGATGTAGAGCGGAGTGAGATGTAGAGAGAGATGTAGAGTGGAGAGATATAGATTGGAAAAATGTAGTTGAGAGATGTAGAGTAGAAAGATGTAGTGGAGAGATGTAGAGTAGCAATAGGCAGTAGAGAGATGTGTAGAGATGTAGAAATATATAGTGGAAAGAGATGTAGAGTATAGAGACGTAGAGAGGTAGTACAGATGTAGAGAGATGTAGAGTGAAGAGATGTATTGGAGCTATGTAGAGAGGTAGTAGAGAGATTTAGGGTAGGGAGATGTAAAGTGGAGAGTGATGTAGAGTAGATAGATGGAAAGGTGTAGAATAGAGATATTTAGAGTTATGTAGAGAGATGGAGAGACGGAGAGATACAGTATGTAGCATAGAGAAGGATGTGGAGATATCTAGAAAGATGTATTGGGAGAGAATTTATTGGGTAGAACAGAGAGATATAGTAGAGTATGATATTTGTTTTATTTCCCATTTATTTAACCAGGTAGGCTAGTTGAGAACACCTTTATTTAACCAGGTAGGCTAGTTGAGAACACCTTTATTTAACCAGGTAGGCTAGTTGAGAACATGTTCTCATTTACAACTGCGACCTGGCCAAGATAAAGCAAAGCGGTGTGACACGAACAACAACACAGAGTTACACATGGAAAAAACAAGTGTACAGTCAATAACACAATAGAAAAAAAAGAAAGTATATATACAGTGTGTGCAAATGGCATGAGGGGGTAAGGCAATAAATTGGCCATAGGTGCGAAGTAATTACAATTCAGCAAACTAACACTGGAGTGATACATGAGCAGATGGTGATGTGCAAGTTGAAAAACTGGTGTGCAAAAGAGCAGAAACGTAAATAAAAACAGGGGGATGAGGTAGTTGGGTGGGCTATTTACAGATGGGCTATGTACAGCTGCAGCGATCGGTTAGCTGCCCAGATAGCTGAGTTTAAAGTAAGTGAGGGAAATATAAGTCTCTAGCTTCAGCTATTTTTGCAATACGTTCCAGTCATTGGCAGCAGAGAACAGGAAGGAAAGGCGGCCAAAGAGGTGTTGGCTTTGGGGATGACCAGTGAGATATACCTGCTGGAGCACGTGCTATGGATGGGTGTTGTTATCCCAGTGAGCTGAGATAAGGTGGAGCTTTACCTAGCCTTATAGATGACCTGGAGCCAGTGTGTCTGACGACGAATATGTAGCGTACAGGTGACAGTAGTGAGTGGAATAAGGGGCTTTGGTGACAAAACGGATGGCACTGTGATAAACTGCATCCAGTTTGCTGAGTAGAGTATCGGAAGCTATTTTGTAAACGACATCGCTGAAGTCTAGGATCGGTAGGATGGTCAATTTTATGAGGGTATGTTTGGTGGCGTGAGTAAAGGAGGCTTTGTTGTTCGATTCTAGATTTAATTTTGGATTGGAGATGTTTAATGAGTCTGGAAGAAGAGTTTACAGTCTTGCCAGATACCTAGGTATTTGTAGTTGTGCAAATATTCTAAGTCAGAACCGTCCAGAGTTCTGATGCTTGTCGCGCAGGCGGATGCGGGCAGCGAACGGTTGAAAAGTATGCATTTAGTTTTACTAGCGTTTAAGAGCAGACTCAACAGCCTTGGGTTCTCAAATGACTGCCTCGCCTGGTTCACCAACTATTTCTCAGATAGAGTTCAGTGTGTCAAATCAGAGGGCCTGTTGTCCAGACCTCTGGCAGTCTCTATCGGTGTACCCCAGTCCCCGCGATATGCAACTGTTCAGGGAAGTCAGGAACCAATACACGCAGTCAGTCAGGAAAGCTAAGGCCAGCTTCTTCAGGCAGAAGTTTGCATCCTGTAGCTCCAACTCCAAAACGTTCTGGGACACTGTGAAGTCCATGGAGAACAAGAGCACCTCCTCCCAGCTGCCCACTGCACTGAGGCTAGGTAACACGGTCACCACCGATAAATCCAACAAGCATTTCTCAACGGCTGGCCATGCCTTCCGCCTGGCTACTCCAACCTCGGCCAACAGCTCCGCCCCCCCCCCCCCCCGCAGCTACTCGCCCAAGCCTCTCCAGGTTCTCCTTTACCCAAATCCAGATAGCAGATGTTCTGAAAGAGCTGCAAAACCTGATCCGTACAAATCAGCTGGGCTTGACAATCTGGACCATCTATTTCTGAAACTATCCGCCGCCATTGTCGCAACCCCTATTACCAGCCTGTTCAACCTCTCTTTCATATCGTCTGAGATCCCCAAGGATTGGAAAGCTGCCGCAGTCGTCCCCCTCTTCAAAGGGGGAGACACCCTGGACCCAAACTGTTACAGACCTATATCCATCCTGCCCTGCCTATCTAAGGTCTTCGAAAGCCAAGTCAACAAACAGGTCACTGACCATCTCGAATCCCACCGTACCTTCTCCGCTGTGCAATCTGGTTTCCGAGCCGGTCACGGGTACACCTCAGCCACACTCAAGGTACTAAACGATATCATAACCGCCATCGATAAAAGACAGTGCTGTGCAGCCATCTTCATCGACCTTGCCAAGGCTTTCGACTCTGTCAATCACCATATTCTTATCGGCAGACTCAGTAGACTCGGTTTTTCGGATGACTGCCTTGCCTGGTTCACCAATTACTTTGCAGACAGAGTTCAGTGTATCAAATCGGAGGGCATGCTGTCCGGTCCTCTGGCAGTCTCTATGGGGGTGCCACAGGGTTCAATTCTCGGGCCGACTCTTTTCTCTGTATATATCAATGATGTTGCTCTTGCTGCGGGCGATTCCCTGATCCACCTCTACGCAGACAACACCATTCTATATACTTCCGGCCCGTCCTTGGACACTGTGCTATCTAACCTCCAAACGAGCTTCAATGCCATACAACACTCCTTCCGTGGCCTCCAACTGCTCTTAAACGCTAGTAAAACCAAATGCATGCTTTTCAACCGATCGCTGCCTGCACCCGCATGCTCGACTAGCATCACCACCCTGGATGGTTCCGACCTTGAATATGTGGACACCTATAAGTACCTAGGTGTCTGGCTAGACTGTAAACTCTCCTTCCAGACTCATATCAAACATCTCCAATCGAAAATCAAATCAAGAGTCGGCTTTCTATTCCGCAACAAAGCCTCCTTCACTCACGCCAAACTTACCCTAGTAAAACTGACTATCCTACCGATCCTCGACTTCGGCGATGTCATCTACAAAATTGCTTCCAACACTCTACTCAGCAAACTGGATGCAGTTTATCACAGTGCCATCCGTTTTGTCACTAAAGCACCTTATACCACCCACCACTGCGACTTGTATGCTCTAGTCGGCTGGCCCTCGCTACATATTCGTCGCCAGACCCACTGGCTCCAGGTCATCTACAAGTCCATGCTAGGTAAAGCTCCGCCTAATCTCAGTTCACTGGTCACGATGGCAACATCCATCCGTAGCATGCGCTCCAGCAGGTGTATCTCACTGATCATCCCTAAAGCCAACACCTAATTTGGCCGCCTTTCGTTCCAGTCCTCTGCTGCCTGTGACTGGAACGAATTGCAAAAATCGCTGAAGTTGAAGACTTTTACCTCCCTCACCAACTTCAAACATCTGCTATCTGAGCAGCTAACTGATCGCTGCAGCTGTACATAGTCTATTGGTAAATAGCCACCCATTTTCACCTACCTCATCCCCATACTGTTTTTATTTATTTACTTTTCTGCTCTTTTGCACACCAATATCTCTACCTGTACATGACCATCTGATCATTTATCACTCCAGTGTTAATCTGTTAAATTGTAATTATTCGCCTACCTCCTCATGCCTTTTGCACACAATGTATATAGACTCCCCTTTTTTTCTACTGTGTTATTGACTTGTTAATTGTTTACTCCATGTGTAACTCTGTGTTGTCTGTTCACACTGCTATGCTTTATCTTGGCCAGGTCGCAGTTGCAAATGAGAACTTGTTCTCAACTAGCCTACCTGGTTAAATAAAGGTGAAATATATATTTTTTTAAAGGCTGGTGTCTGTGCAGAAGGTAAAGGCCGCTAGCAGTGGCTAACAATGACTAAATAGTTAGTAGCTAATTAGCTGGTTAGCTTCTGATGGCTAACTTCTAACGGAGGTTCTGGCTAAAAGGTCTAAACAGTAGCGGATCCGTGTCACACTGGGTGAGGCAGGTTACCGGAAGGTATATTCATTTAAAATTGAAAAGAGATTGAAAATAAATTGAAATATATACAACATAAGACGAAAAATACAATAAGTAAACGAGAGGACGACCAACCACGTCTGCACTGCTATGCCATCTTGGAAATGTTGTACAGTATAAATATGTAGTAGAGTAGAGAGATGTAGAGTGGAGAGATGGTGAATAGAGAGATGGAGAGTGATGTAGAGTTGAGTTGTAGAGCAGAGAGATGGATAGATGGAGATAGATGTAGAGTGGAGTGGAGCGATATAGAATGATGTTGTATAGTAGAGAGACGTAGAGATATGTAGTGGGAGATGTAGTAGAGTAGAGAGCTGGATAGATGGAGATAGATGTAGAGTGGAGAGATGTAGAACGATGTTGTAGAGTAGAGATATGTAGTGGGAGATGTAGTAGAGTAGAGAGATGTAGAGTGATGTAGTAGATTAGAGAGAGATGGAGAGTAGAGAGATGGAGATAAATGCAGAGTGGAGAGATTTGAAGTAGAGAGATGTTGGTGATGTAGAGTGATGTAGGGAAGATATATGTAGGGAGATGTAGATTAGAGATATGTAAAGTAGAGAGATGTGGAGAGATGTAGTGGAGTATAGAGAGATGTAGAGATGTATAGAAAGATGTAGTGGGAGATGTAGTAGAGTAGAGACATGTAGTAGAGTAGAGTGATGTAGAATAAATATGTAGTAGAGAGAAGAGCTGTAGAGTGGAGAGATGTAGAGCAGGTAGGTAGAGCAGCGAGATGGATAGTTGGAGATAGATGTAGAGTGGAGAATGTAGAACGATGATGTAGAGAGATGGTAGAGAGATGAAGAGAAATATAGTAGAGATATGTAGAGTAGAGAGATGTAGTAGAGAGATGTATAGTAGACAGCTGTAGAGTAGAGAGATGTAGAATTGGGTAAGATGTAGAGTGGAGAGATGGAGAATAGAGAGATGTAGAGATATAGAGCAGAGATGTAAAGCAGAGAGATGGATAGATGGAGATAGATGTAAGAGTGGAGAGATGTAGAGCAAAGAGATGGATAGATGGAGATAGATGTAGAGTGGAGAGATGTAGAACAATGTTGTAGATTGGCGAGATGTAGAGAGATTAAGCGATATGTAGAAAGATGTAGTGGGAGATGTAATAGAGAGATGTAGTAGAGTAGAGAGATGTAGTAGAGAGAGCTGTAGAGACAGATCTAGAGTAGAATAAGATGGAGAATAGAGATATGTAGAAGTAGAGAGCAGAGAGATTGAGAGCAGAAGGATGGAGAGCAGAGATATAAATGTAGAGTGGGGAGATGTAGAAAGATGTAGTGGGATATGTAGTAGAGTAGAGACATGTATTAGAGTAGAGAGATGTAGAAGAGATTTAGTAGAGTAGAGATGGAGAGTGGTTTAGGCTAGGGAGATGTAAACTAGAGAGCTGTAGAGCAGAATGAGAGCTAAACGGCCAGCGGTGTAATTACGCAGCAGTACAGCAGCACTCTAATCAAAGATCCTCCCCCATCCACCCAATCCTCACCGCCCTCTCTCAGCACCACCACTGTCAATCTGATGTTATTCCACGTCTCAACCACACAGGCACCAGCACACCCCCTTTACCTCCTTCAGCCCCATCTTACCAAACAACTACTGTCTTCCAAGGGACCTCAACGGGGAGAAGGCCCAAGGACAGAGATGAAACGTAATACCTTAAAATAAATAGGTGGGCGAATGAATTAAAACGAGGGAGATCTGGCAGAGTGCGGCTGTGTATGGGTAGGGCAATGTGATACAGGGGAGAGGAAGGGGAGGAGAGGGAGGTGGAGAATGGTGTTATCCGTTTGTGTCTCACTCTCCTATGGTCTGCTACTGCAATCAGATCTGGGAGCAGGCCAGAATACAACACAGCCTTTTTGTCAGCTTTGGGTTCAGGAATCTGGAATTTCCTGTGTTTTCCTCCGGTTGGTGGGTTTGTTGGTTGGTTGGTCTTATGCTGTATAGATCCAGCAGGTTGTGCTTCAGATCCCAACTGAACGCTCATCCTGGCTGGAGAGGAAATCAAACTGCAACACAAAAATGTGCCCCGGTTTGAGGTTTTATTGTGGTGGAACATAAAAAATTTATATATTTAGTGATTCAAAGTGGGTCGGAACATCTTCATAAATGAAAACGCCTGTTAAAATTCTTTGGATGCAATGGAGACACAGCTTTGGATCAGGAATCTGAGAGAGGTAAGAGGTCTGAGTATGCTTCTGTCTCACCTGTCTGTGGGAATATGAACTGTCTACTATTTCAGCAAGCCTACTATATGGAAACAACCTTACTGCCCTGTATAACATCAAATGAACTGTCACTGTGTCAGCAAGCAGCAACATTACTGCCCTGTATAACATAATTGCATGAATGTGCCTATGTACTGAAGTAGATTTTGTTACATGCCCTTTTATCCGTGTGCAGTTTGACCTTTACCAACCGACATTTATGGTCGTCCAAAGAAGGCCTAACTCTGCTAACAACAAATGTGACCTGTTTCAGGAAACTAGGCGTATGTTGTGGGTCACTACTTCACAGGAGAGGAAGAGAGAAGCTGGTTCCACCATTGGGGTGCCAGAACAGAGAA
This sequence comes from Oncorhynchus kisutch, assembly GCF_002021735.2. Classification (NCBI taxonomy): domain Eukaryota; kingdom Metazoa; phylum Chordata; class Actinopteri; order Salmoniformes; family Salmonidae; genus Oncorhynchus; species Oncorhynchus kisutch. Next base: position 4,012,579 of record NC_034184.2, read on the forward strand.
GAACTTGGACTGGGCTGAGTGGGAGCTGACCTCCCATAGAGGTGGGGCCAAGTGACCTGAGGTGGCAGAACAAAGTACTCGGGTTGGAGTGTAGGGTTTGAGCTTAGCCTGAAGGTAAGGAGGGGCAGCTCTTCTTGCTGTTCCATAGGTAAGCACCATGGTCTTGTAGTGGATGTGAGCTTCGACTGAAACAGGGTGACATGAGAGATCTTTGGAAGGTTGAAAACCAGGTGGGCTGCAGCATTCTGGATACATTGCAGGGATTTGATGGCACAAGCGAGGAGACCAGCCAACAGCAAGTTGCAGTAGTCCAGATAGGAGAGGACAAGTGCCTGGATTAGGACCTGCGCCGCTTCCTGTGCCAGGTAGGGTCGTACTCTACGGATGTTGTAGAGCATGAACCTGCAGGAGCGGGTCACTGCTTTGATGTTTGCAGAGAAAGACAGTGTGTTGTTCAGGGTGACACTGGAGTTGTCAACCGTGATGGAGAGGTCTTTGAGCAGGCAGGCCTTCCCTGGGAGGAAGAGCAGTTCTGTCTTGTCAAGGTTGAGCTTGAGGTGGTGGACCGACAACTCGGGCCATTTTGAAGTCAGAGGGGACGCAGTCAGTGGTCAAGGATGAGTTGATGAGGGAAGTGAGGAATGGTAGAAGGTCTCCAGAGATGGTTTGGAGGAGGGGATGTGGTCAAGCAGACAGGTTCTCGGGTGGCCAGACCTCACTAGTCGAAGGTTGTCATCTGGTTGTCATCTGGAGAGAGAGGGGAGAATGAGGACAAGGCGTAGGGTAGCTCTGTGTGAGTGAGACCAGTGGACTGAGTAGGCTGAGTGAATGAGTAGCGGATGCCATCAACCTTTTTTTCAAAGTGGTTGACAAAGTCATCTGCAGGGAGGGTGGGGGAGGGTGTGAAAGATTAAGGAAGGAGGAGAATGTGGAAAATAATTTCCTATGGTTAATGGCAGAAGCTTGACATTTTGAGCAAGTGGCTTTAGCAGCAGATACAGAGGAAGAGAAGGTAGAGAGGAGGGAGTGAAAGGATGATAGGTCCCCCGGAAGTTTAGTTTTCTTCCATTGTTGGTCAGCTGCCCGCAGCCCTGTTCTGTAAGCTCGCAATAAGTCACTCAGCCACAGAGCAGGAGGGGAAGGCCGAGCCGGCCGGGAGGAAAGGGGGCATTGCAAGTTATAGGATGCGGAAAGGGAGGAGGGTAGAGTCGAAATGGCAGAATCAGGAGATAGGAGGGAAAATGATTTAGCAGAAGGGAGAGATGATAGGATTAAAGAGGAGAGAGTAGTGGGAGAGAAAGAGCAATGATTGCAATGGGGCTGAGTGGTTAGGGTTGGAGAAAAGGGAGACAGAAATGGACACAAAGTAGTTATCAGAGACCTGGAGGGGGGCTGCAGTGAGATTAATAGGCAAGCAGCCTCTATTAAAGATGAGGGCAAGCATATTGCTTGCCTTGTGAGTTGGAGGGTATTGAGAAAGGGTGAGGTAAAAAGAGGCAAGGGAGGGGAAAGAGAGTTGGAAAGAAATTAATAGAAGGCTGACACCTCGAGGTTGAAGTCGCCAAGTATGAAGAGCCATCGTAAGGAAATTAGCTTATCGACGTGTCAAACTCATTGAGGAACTCTCCAAGGGCACCTGGTGGGCGATAGATGACAATAATTGTATGCTTGAGTGGACAAGTGACAGTGACAACATGGAATTCAAATGAGGATACAGGTGAGAGAGGGAGAAAAGAGAGAATCTCCACTTAGGAGAAATGAGTAGACCTGTGCCACCACTGCAATGACCAAACACTCCCGGGCTATGAGAGAAAACAGTCAGATGAAGAAAGAGCAGATGGAGTAGCAGTGTTCTCTTGGGTGATCCATGTCACCAGGGCCAAAACGTCAAGGGACTAAAGGGCAGTATAGGCTGAGATGAACTTGTCGTTCTTGACCGCAGATTTGCAGTTCCAAACGCTGCCAGAGACCCGGTATTCCACATCGGTGGTGTGTTTATTTATTTTACCTTTATTTTACTAGGCAAGTCAGTTAAGAACAAATTCTTATTTTCAATGACGGCCTAGGAACAGTGGGTTAACTGCCTGTTCAAGGGCAGAACGACAGATTTTGTACCTTGTCAGCTCGGGGATTTGAACTTGCAACCTTTCGGTTACTAGTCCAATGCTCTAACCACTAGGCTACACTAGGCTAACCACTAGGGGTGAAGCCGCTTACAGCTGCCGGTGAGAAATCAAGGGAGACTGAAGAAATAACACTAATTGCCAATTGTCTAGGAGAGTTGAAACCACTCCCTCTCCAATACAGCCACTGATTACCAAAACAAGTCACAAATTGCCTTGCCCCTTGATCCTGGTTGATGTGTCAACAACTATCTGCAAATGATGAGCAGTCAGCTGTTCACACACCAGGCTACTGGGAAGACAGGCAGCACTTAAAGGAGATGGCCTTAGCTAGCAAAAAGACAGTACTAGACCACAACAGATAAAGACAAACAAAATATACTTATCTCTCCTGGAGATATCAGAAGTCATCTAGCTATACAATGAAGCCTTGCCAACAGACAAAAAGAGCTGTGAATGGATCTGTGGTTTACTAATCAGAGCCTTGATGGGCTTGGCAACAGTAACAAGGCGTGATGTGTAATGACATTTTTGGGAGGAGAATGTTTCTTTGGGACCATCAGGCAACTGTCAACTGATACACAAACATGTTCTTACAGTGTTCCCATGAAACCTGCCTAGAATATTAATGTATTGCTTTCTGAGAACATTGCAACCATGTTTGGTGGGTCGTTGATGGAATATTCTCCTAACCCTCAGAAAACTGGACACATGAATGTTCTTGCAATGTCCCATGAAATGTGTCTAGAACATTAATATTGTATATTCTGAGAACATGGCAACCACTTTCTAGATGCAGTGCCTTCAGAAAGTATTCACCCCCTTGAATATTTCCACATTTTGTTCTGTTAGAACACAAATTAAATATTTTATACATTTTGATTTTATGTCACTGGCCTATACACAACTCCGCTTAATGTCAAAGTGGAAATATGTTTTTTCATTAATTAAAAATGAAAAGCTGAAATGTCTTGAGTGAATAAGTATTTAACACCTTTTTTTGGGCAACATTAAATAACTTCAGGAGTAAACATTTGCTTGACAAGTCACAAAATCAGTTGCACGGACTCACTTTGTGTGCATTAATATTGGTTAATTAACATGATCTGTTAACGACTACGTAATCTCTCTACCCAAAACATAAATACAATTAGCTGTAAGGTAATGTCCCTCAGTCGAGCTGTTTTCAAACACAAAGACCAGGGAAGTTTTCCAAAGCCTTGTAAAGAAGGGCACTTATTGGTAGGTTAAAAGAAACAGACATTGAGTATCCCTTTAATCATGGTGAAGTTATGAATTACACATTGGATGGTGAATCAAGAAACCCAGTCACTACAAAGATACATGTACATCCATCCTTCCTAACTCAGTTTCCGGAGAGGAAGGAAAGAGGTCAGCGATTTCACAATGAGGCCAATGGTGACATTAAAACAGTTAGAGTTTAATGGCTATGATAGGAGAAAACTGAGGATGGATCAACAACATTGTAGTTACCCCACAATATTGACCTAAATGACAGAGTGAAAATAAGGAAGAATGTACAGATTTGAAATATTCAAAAACATGCGTCCTGTTTGCAATAATGCACTAAAGTAAAACTATTTAAAAAATGCTGAGAAATTAACTTAATGGAAGCTTCTTTAATGTCAAACATGTAACGTAACGTGTGGTGTACTGCAGGGCAGCTCTCTAGGTCCTCTACTCTTTTCTATTTTTACCAATGAGTTGCAATTGGCATTTAACAAAGCATGTGTGTCCATGTATGCTGAATGGGTGGCCAGTAATAAACTGGTCCTAAACATCTCTAAAACTAAGAGCATTGTATTTGGTATAAATAATTCCTTAAGTGCTAGACCTCAGCTGAATCTGGTAATGAATGGTATGGCTGTTGAACAAGTTGAGGAGACTAAATTACTTGGCGTTACTTTAGATTGCAAACTGTCATGGTCTAAACATATAGATTCAATGGTTGTAAAGATGGGGAGAGGTCTGTCCATAATAAAGAGATGCTCTGCTTTTTTGACACCACACTCCAAAAAGAGAGTTCTGCAGGCTCTAGTTTAGTCTAATCTTGATTATTGTCCAGTCGTGTGGTCGAGTGCTGCAAGGAAAGACCTAGTTAAGCTGCAGCTGGCCCAGAACAGAGCGGCATGTTTTGCTCTTAATTGTAATCAGAGGGCTGATATAAATACTATGCTGCCAGTCTCTCTTGGCTAAGAGTTGAGGAGAGAATGACTGCATCACTTCTTCTTTTCATAAGAAATATGAACGTGTTGAAAATCCCAAATTGTTTGCATAATCAACTTACACACAGCTCTGACAAAAACACTTATCCCACCAGACATGCCACCAGGGGTCTTTTCACAGTCCCCAAAGCCAGAACAAATTCAAGAAAGCATACAGCATTACATAGAGCCCTTATTGCATGGAACTTCCTTCCATGTCATATTGCTCAAATTAACAGCAAACCTGGTTTTTAGAAAAACAGATAAAGCAACACCTCGTGTCACAATGCCTCTCCCCTATTGGACCTAGATAGTTTGTGTGTATGAATTGATTTGTAGGCTACATGTGCCTTTAAAAAATATATATGTAGTTCTGTCCTTGAGCTATTCTTGTCTATTGATGTTCTGTATTATGTCATGTTTTGTGTTGGACCCCAGGAAGAGTAGCTGCTGCTTTTGCAACAGCTAATGGGGATCCTAATAAAATACCAAATACCAAAATACTGTCCCTTTGATGTGGATAGGGGGGTGCTCCCTCTGCTGTTTCGTGAAGTCCACGATCATCTCCTTTGTTTTGTTGATGCTGAGTGAGAGGTTGTTTTGCTGACACCACATTTCCTAAACACAATGAGTATTGGAGTCATACGCCCCAAACATTTCCTAAACACTTTATGCTTCACTAGCACCAAGTCTATGTGTGTCTTACTATACTTGTGAGGATTCTTTAGTGACCAAAAAATGTATTCCCATTCAAAATCCTACTTTACAAAACCCTGACCCTTTTCGTGTAAATCTTCTTCATTCTTCTGACCCCTGACCATTCATTCAGCTACACACACACACACACACACACACACACACACACACACACACACACACACACACACACACACACACACACACACACACACACACACACACACACACACACACACACATATCATTATGATATGTTATTATCTGGTATCATTATGACATCTTATTATCTGGTATCATTATGATATGTTATTATCTGGTGTAATTATGATATGTTATTATCTGGTATCATTATGGAATCTTATTATCTGGTATCATTATGATATGTTATTATCTGGTATCATTATGAAATCCTATTATCTGGTATCATTATGATATGTTATTATCTGGTATCGTTATGAAATCTTATTATCTGGTATCATTATGATATGTTATTATCTGGTATCATTATGATATGTTATTATCTAGTATCATTATGAAATCTTATTATCTGGTATCATTATGAAATGTTATTATCTGGTATCATTATGGAATCTTATTATCTGGTATCATTATGATATGTTATTATCTGGTATCATTATGAAATCCTATTATCTGGTATCATTATGAAATCTTATTATCTGGTATCATTATGATATGTTATTATCTGGTATCATTATGAAATCCTATTATCTGGTATCATTATGAAATCTTATTATCTGGTATCATTATGAAATCGTATTATCTGGTACCATTATGATATGTTATTATCTGGTATCATTATGAAATCGTATGATCTGGTACCATTATGATATGTTATTATCTGGTATCATTATGAAATCTTATTATCTGGTGACATTATGATATGTTACTATCTGGTATCATTATGATATGTTATTATCTAGTATCATTATGATATGTTATTACCTGTACCATTATGATATGTTATTATCTGGTATGATTATGATATGTTATTATCTAGTATCATTTTGAAATCTTATTATCTGTTATCATTATGAAATCGTATTATCTGGTATCATTATGATGTGTTATTATCTGGTATCATTATGGAATCTTATTATCTGGTATCATTATGATATGTTATTATCTGGTATCATTATGGAATCTTATTATATGGTATCATTATGATATGTTATTATCTGGTATCATTATGATATGTTATTATCTGGTAGCATTATGATATGTTATTATCTGGTATCATTATGAAATCGTATTATCTGGTATCATTATGATATGTTATTATCTGGTATCATTATGAATCTTATTATCTGGTATCATTATGATATATTATTATCTGGAATCCATATAACATCTTATTATCTGGTATCATTATGATATGTTATTATCTGGTATCATTATGAAATCCTATTATCTGGTATCATTATGATATGTTATTATCTGGTATCGTTATGAAATCGTATTATCTGGTATCATTATGATATGTTATTATCTGGTATCATTATGCTATGTTATTATCTGGTATCATTATGAAATCTTATTATCTGGTGACATTATGATATGTTACTATCTGGTATCATTATGATATGTTATTATCTAGTATCATTATGAAATCTTATTATCTGGTATCATTATGAAATGTTATTATCTGGTATCATTATGGAATCTTATTATCTGGTATCATTATGATATGTTATTATCTGGTATCATTATGAAATCCTATTATCTGGTATCATTATGAAATCTTATTATCTGGTATCATTATGATATGTTATTATCTGGTATCATTATGAAATCCTATTATCTGGTATCATTATGAAATCTTATTATCTGGTATCATTATGAAATCGTATTATCTGGTACCATTATGATATGTTATTATCTGGTATCATTATGAAATCGTATGATCTGGTACCATTATGATATGTTATTATCTGGTATCATTATGAAATCTTATTATCTGGTGACATTATGATATGTTACTATCTGGTATCATTATGATATGTTATTACCTGTACCATTATGATATGTTATTATCTGGTATGATTATGATATGTTATTATCTAGTATCATTTTGAAATCTTATTATCTGTTATCATTATGAAATCTTATTATCTGGTATCATTATGATATGTTATTATCTGGTATCATTATGGAATCTTATTATCTGGTATCATTATGATATGTTATTATCTGGTATCATTATGGAATCTTATTATCTTGTATCATTATGATATGTTATTATCTGGTATCATTATGATATGTTATTATCTGGTAGCATTATGATATGTTATTATCTGGTATCATTATGAAATCTTATTATCTGGTATCATTATGATATGTTATTATCTGGTATCATTATGAATCTTATTATCTGGTATCATTATGATATATTATTATCTGGTATCCATATAACATCTTATTATCTGGTATCATTATGATATGTTATTATCTGGTATCATTATGATATATTATTATCTGGTATCCATATAACATCCTATTATCTGGTATCATTATGATATGTTATTATCTGGTATCGTTATGAAATCTTATTATCTGGTATCATTATGATATGTTATTATCTGGTATCAGTCTGCTATGTTATTATCTGGTATCATTATGAAATCTTATTATCTGGTGACATTATGATATGTTACTATCTGGTATCATTATGATATGTTATTATCTAGTATCATTATGAAATCTTATTATCTGGTATCATTATGAAATGTTACTATCTGGTATCATTATGGAATCTTATTATCTGGTATCATTATGATATGTTATTATCTGGTATCATTATGAAATCCTATTATCTGGTATCATTATGAAATCTTATTATCTGGTATCATTATGATATGTTATTATCTGGTATCATTATGAAATCCTATTATCTGGTATCATTATGAAATCTTATTATCTGGTATCATTATGATATATTATTATCTGGTATCCATATAACATCCTATTATCTGGTATCATTATGATATGTTATTATCTGGTATCGTTATGAAATCTTATTATCTGGTATCATTATGATATGTTATTATCTGGTATCAGTCTGCTATGTTATTATCTGGTATCATTATGAAATCTTATTATCTGGTGACATTATGATATGTTACTATCTGGTATCATTATGATATGTTATTATCTAGTATCATTATGAAATCTTATTATCTGGTATCATTATGAAATGTTACTATCTGGTATCATTATGGAATCTTATTATCTGGTATCATTATGATATGTTATTATCTGGTATCATTATGAAATCCTATTATCTGGTATCATTATGAAATCTTATTATCTGGTATCATTATGATATGTTATTATCTGGTATCATTATGAAATCCTATTATCTGGTATCATTATGAAATCTTATTATCTGGTATCATTATGAAATCGTATTATCTGGTGACATTATGATATGTTACTATCTGGTATCATTATGATATGTTATTATCTAGTATCATTATGATATGTTATTACCTGTACCATTATGATATGTTATTATCTGGTATGATTATGATATGTTATTATCTAGTATCATTTTGAAATCTTATTATCTGTTATCATTATGAAATCTTATTATCTGGTATCATTATGATATGTTATTATCTGGTATCATTATGGAATCTTATTATCTGGTATCATTATGATATGTTATTATCTGGTATCATTATGGAATCTTATTATCTGGTATCATTATGATATGTTATTATCTGGTATCATTATGATATGTTATTATCTGGTAGCATTATGATATGTTATTATCTGGTATCATTATGAAATCTTATTATCTGGTATCATTATGATATGTTACTATCTGGTATCATTATGATATGTTATTATCTGGTATCATTATGAATCTTATTATCTGGTATCATTATGATATATTATTATCTGGTATCCATATAACATCTTATTATCTGGTATCATTATGATATGTTATTATCTGGTATCATTATGATATGTTATTATCTGGTATCCATATAAAATCTTATTATCTGGTATCATTAGGATATGTTATTATCTGGTATCATTATGGAATCTTATTATCTGGTATCATTATGATATGTTATTATCTGGTATCATTATGGAATCTTATTATCTGGTATCATTATGATATGTTATTATCTGGTATCATTATGATATGTTATTATCTGGTAGCATTATGATATGTTATTATCTGGTATCATTATGAAATCTTATTATCTGGTATCATTATGATATGTTACTATCTGGTATCATTATGATATGTTATTATCTGGTATCATTATGAATCTTATTATCTGGTATCATTATGATATATTATTATCTGGTATCCATATAACATCTTATTATCTGGTATCATTATGATATGTTATTATCTGGTATCATTATGATATGTTATTATCTGGTATCCATATAAAATCTTATTATCTGGTATCATTAGGATATGTTATTATCTGGTATCATTATGATATGTTATTATCTGGTATCATTATTGTCACGCCTTGGTCATTGTATTTTGTGTTTTCGTTATATATTTGGTCAGGCCAGGGTGTGACAGGGGTTTATGTTATTGTATTTCGTATTGGGGTTTGTAGTATTTGGGATCGCGGCTGATTAGGGGTGTTGTATAGGCTTGGCTGCCTGAGGCGGTTCTCAATCAGCAGTCAGGTGATTCTCGTTGCCTCTGATTGGGAACCGTATTTAGGTAGCCTGAGTTTCGCTTTGTATTTCGTGGGTGATTGTTCCTGTCTCTGTGTAGTGTTCACCAGATAGGCTGTAATAAGTTTCACGTTCCGTTTGTTGTTTTTTGTATTTATTAAGTTATTTCATGTATCGTCGTTTATTTCATTAAAGACATGAGTAACCACCACGCATTTCGGTCCTCTCTTTCGACAAACGAAGAACGTCGTTACAGAATCACACACCACACTCGGACCGAGCAGCGTGTTAACAGGCAGCAGCGAAAGGAGGACGTTATGGACAGCAATGGCATGGAGTCTCTACCTCTGTCCCCACCTTCATAAGCTTCATCCTCTACCTCTGTCCCCACCTTCATAAGCTTCATCCTCTACCTCTGTCCCCACCTTCATAAGCTTCATCCTCTACCTCTGTCCCCACCTTCATAAGCTTCATCCTCTCTACCTCTGTCCCCACCTTCATAAAATTCATCCTCTACCTCTGTCCCCACCTTCATAAGCTTCATCCTCTACCTCTGTCCCCACCTTCATAAGCTTCATCCTCTACCTCTGTCCCCACCTTCATAAGCTTCATCCTCTCTACCTCTGTCCCCACCTTCATAAGTTTCATCCTCTCTATCTCTGTCCCCACCTTCATAAGCTTCATCCTCTACCTCTGTCCCCACCTTCATAAGCTTCATCCTCTACCTCTGTCCCCACCTTCATAAGCTTCATCCTCTACCTCTGTCCCCACCTTCATAAGCTTCATCCTCTACCTCTGTCCCCACCTTCATAAGCTTCATCCTCTCTACCTCTGTCCCCACCTTCATAAGTTTCATCCTCTCTACCTCTGTCCCCACCTTCATAAGCTTCATCCTCTACCTCTGTCCCCACCTTCATAAGCTTCATCCTCTCTACCTCTGTCCCCACCTTCATAAGCTTCATCCTCTACCTCTGTCCGCACCTTCATAAGCTTCATCCTCTCTACCTCTGTCCCCACCTTCATAAGCTTCATCCTCTACCTCTGTCCCCACCTTCATCAGCTTCATCCTCTACCTCTGTCCCCACCTTCATAAGCTTCATCCTCTCTACCTCTGTCCCCACCTTCATAAGCTTCATCCTCTACCTCTGTCCCCACCTTCATAAGCTTCATCCTCTAACCTCTGTCCCCACCTTCATAAGTTTCATCCTCTACCTCTGTCCCCACCTTCATAAGCTTCATCCTCTACCTCTGTCCCCACCTTCATAAGCTTCATCCTCTCTACCTCTGTCCCCACCTTCATAAGCTTCATCCTCTACCTCTGTCCCCACCTTCATAAGCTTCATCCTCTACCTCTGTCCCCACCTTCATAAGCTTCATCCTCTCTACCTCTGTCCCCACCTTCATAAGCTTCATCCTCTACCTCTGTCCCCACCTTCATAAGCTTCATCCTCTCTACCTCTGTCCCCACCTTCATAAGCTTCATCCTCTACCTCTGTCCCCACCTTCATAAGCTTTATCCTCTACCTCTGTCCCCACCTTCATAAGCTTCATCCTCTACCTCTGCCCCCACCTTCAAAAGCTTCATCCTCTCTACCTCTGTCCCCACCTTCATAAGCTTCATCCTCTACCTCTGTCCCCACCTTCATAAGCTTCATCCTCTCTACCTCTGTCCCCACCTTCATAAGCTTCATCCTCTCTACCTCTGTCCCCACCTTCATAAAGCTTCATCCTCTACCCTCTGTCCCCACCTTCATAAGCTTCATCCTCTACCTCTGTCCCCACCTCCATAAGCTTCATCCTCTACCTCTGTCCCCACCTTCATAAGCTTCATCCTCTCTTCCTCTGTCCCCACCTTCATAAGCTTCATCCTCTCTAACCTCTGTCCCCACCTTCATAAGCTTCATCCTCTACCTCTGTCCCCACCTTCATAAGCTTCATCCCTCTCTACCTCAGTCCCCACCTTCATAAGCTTCATCCTCTACCTCTGTCCCCACCTTCATAAGCTTCATCCTCTCTAACCTCAGTCCCCACCTTCATAAGCTTCATCCTCTACCTCTGTCCCCACCTTCATAAGCTTCATCCTCTCTACCTCTGTCCCCCACCTTCATAAGCTTCATACCTCTCTACCTCTGTCCCCACCTTCATAAGCTTCATCCTCTCTACCTCTGTCCCCACCTTCATAAGCTTCATCCTCTACCTCTGTCCGCACCTTCATAAGCTTCATCCTCTCTACCTCTGTCCCCACCTTCATAAGCTTCATCCTCTCTACCTCTGTCCACCCCTTCATAGCTTCATCCTCACCCTCTGTCCCCACCTCATAAGCTTCATCCTCTACCCTCTGTCCCCACCTTCATAAGCTTCATCCTCTACCTCTGTCCCCACCTTCATAAGTTTCATCCTCATACCTCTGTCCCCCACCTTCATAAGCTTCATCCTCTACCTCTGTCCCCACCTTCATAAGCTTCATCCTCTCTACCTCTGTCCCCCACCTTCATAAGCTTCATCCTCTACCTCTGTCCCCACCTTCATAAGCTTCATCCTCTACCTCTGTCCCCACCTTCATAAGCTTCATCCTCTCTACCTCTGTCCCCACCTTCATAAGCTTCAGCCTCTACCGTCTGTCCCCACCTTCATAAGCTTCATCCTCTACCTCTGTCCCCACCTTCATAAGCTTCATCCTCTACCTCTGTCCCCACCTTCATAAGCTTCATCCTCTACCTCTGTTCCCCCACCTTCATAAGCTTCATCCATCTACCTCTGTCCCCACCTTCAAAGCTTCATCCTCTACCTCTGCCCCCACCTTCATAAGCTTCATCCTCTACCTCTGTCCCCACCTTCATAAGCTTCATCCTCTCGTACCTCTGTCCCCACCTTCATAGCTTCATCCTCTACCTCTGTCCCCACCTTCATAAGCTTCATCTTCTCTACCTCTGTCCCACCTTCATAAGCTTCATCCTCTACCTCTGTCCCCACCTTCATAAGTTTCATCCTCTACCTCTGTCCCCACCTTCATAAGTTTCATTCCTCTACCTCTGTCCCCACCTTCATAAGCTTCATCCTCTACCTCGTGTCCCCACCTTCATAAGCTTCATCCTCTCTACCTCTGTCCCCACCTTCATAAGCTTCATCCTCTACCTCTGTCCCCACCTTCATAAGCTTCATCCTCTACCATCTGTCCCACCTTCATAAGCTTCATCCTCTCTACCTCTGTCCCCACCTTCATAAGCTTCATCCTCTACCTCTGTCGCCCCACCTTCATAAGCTGTCATCCTCTACTCTGTCCCCACCTTCATAAGCTTCATCCTCTACCTCTGTCCCCACCTTCATAAGCTTCATCCTCTACCTCTGCCCCACCTTCATAGCTTCATCCTCTACCTCTGTCCCCACCTTCATAAGCTTCATCCTCTCTACCTCAGTCCCACCTTCATAAGCTTCATCCTCTACCTCTGTCCCCACCTTCATAAGCTTCATCCTCTCTACCTCTGTCCCCACCTTCATAAGCTTCATCCCTCTACCTCTGTCCCCACCTTCATAAGCTTCATCCTCTCTACCTCTGTCCCCACCTTCATAAGCTTCATCCTCTAACCTCTGTCCGCACCTTCATAAGCTTCATCCTCTCTAACCTCTGCCCCACCTTCATAAGCTTCATCCTCTATACCTCTGTCCCCACCTTCATAAGCTTCATCCTCACCTCTGTCCCCACCTTCATAAGCTTCATCCTCTACCTCTGTCCCCACCTTCATAAGCTTCTCCTCTACCTCTGTCCCCCCTTCATAAGTTTCATCCTCTACCTCTGTCCCCACCTTCATAAGCTTCATCTCTACCTCTGTCCCCACCTTCATAAGCTTCATCCTCTCTACCTCTGTCCCCACCTTCATTAAGCTTCATCCTCTACCTCTGTCCCCACCTTCATAAGCTTCATCCTCTACCTCTGTCCCCACCTTCATAAGCTTCATCCTCTCTACCTCTGTCCCCACCTTCATAAGCTTCATCCTCTAACCTCTGTCCCCACCTTCATAAGCTTCATCCTCTACCTCTGTCCCACCTTCATAAGCTTCATCCTCTACCTCTGTCCCACCTTCATAAGCTTCATCCTCTACCTCTGTCCCACCTTCATAAGCTTCATCCTCTACCTCTGTCCCCACCTTCATAAGCTTATCCTCTACCTCTGCCCCCACCTTCATAAGCTTCATCCTCTACCTCTGTCCCACCTTCATAAGCTTCATCATCTCTAACCTCTGTCCCCACCTTCATAAGCTTCATCCTCTACCTCTGTCCCCACCTTCATAAGCTTCATCTTCTCTACCTCTGTCCCAACCTTCATAAGCTTCATCCTCTACCTCTGTCCCCACCTTCATAAGTTTCATCCTCTACCTCTGTCCCCACCTTCATAAGTTTCATCCTCTACCTCTGTCCCCACCTTCATAAGCTTCATCCTCTACCTCTGTCCCCACCTTCATAAGCTTCATCCTCTCTACCTCTGTCCCCACCTTCATAAGCTTCATCCTCTACCTCTGTCCCCACCTTCATAAGCTTCATCCTCTAACCTCTGTCCCCACCTTCATAAGCTTCATCCTCTCTACCTCTGTCCCCACCTTCATAAGCTTCATCCTCTACCTCTGTCCCCACCTTCATAAGCTTCATCCTCTACCTCTGTCCCCACCTTCATAAGCTTCAATCCTCTACCTCTGTCCCCACCTTCATAAAGCTTCATCCTCTACCTCTGGCCCCCACCTTCATAAGCTTCATCCTCTACCTCTGTCCCCACCTTCATAAGCTTCATCCTCTCTACCTCTGTCCCCACCTTCATAAGCTTCATATCCTCTACCTCTGTCCCCACCTTCATAAGCTTCATCTTCTCTACCTCTGTCCCCACCTTCATAAGCTTCATCCATCTACCCTCTGTCCCCACCTTCATAAGCTTCATCCTCTACCTCTGTCCCCACCTTCATAACTTCATCCTCTACCTCTGTCCCAACTTCATAAGCTTCATCCTCTACCTCTGTCCCCACCTTCATAAGCTTCATCCTCTACCTCTGTCCCCACCTTCATAAGCTTCATCCTCTACCTCTGTCCCCACCTTCATAAGCTTCATCCTCTCTACCTCAGTTCCCCACCTTCATAAGCTTCATCCTCTCGTCCTCTGTCCCCACCTCATAGCTTCATCCTCGTCTACCTCTGTCCCCACCTCATAAGCTTCATCCTCTACCTCTGTCCCCACCTTCATAAGCTTCATCCTCTCTACCTCTGTCCCCACCTTCATAAGCTTCATCCTCTACCTCTGTCCCCACCTTCATAAGCTTCATCCTCTCTACCTCAGTCCCCACCTTCATAAGCTTTCATCCTCTACCTCTGTCCCCACCTTCATAAGCTTCATCCTCTCTAACCTCGTCCCCACCTTCATAAGCTTCATCCTCTCTACCTCTGTCCCCACCTTCATAAGCTTCATCCTCTCTAACTCTGTCCCCACCTTCATAAGCTTCATCCTCTACCTCTGTCCCCACCTTCATAAGCTTCATCCTCTACCTCTGTCCCCACCTTCATAAGCTTCATCCTCTCTACCTCTGTCCCCACCTTCATAAGCTTCATCCTCTCTACCTCTGTCCCCACCTTCATAAGCTTCATTCCTCTACCTCTGTCCCCACCTTCATAAGCTTAATCCTCTAACTCTGTCCCCACCTTCATAAGCTTCACCTTCTACCTCTGTCCCCACCTTCATAAGTTTCATCTCTACCTCTGGTCCCCACCTTCATAAGCTCATCCTCTACCTCTGTCCCCCACCTTCATAAGCTTCATCCTCTACCTCTGTCCCCACCTTCATAAGCTTCATCCCTCTAACCTCTGTCCCACCTTCATAAGCTTCATCTTCTCTACCTCTGTCCCAACCTTCATAAGCTTCATCCTCTACCTCTGTCCCCACCTTCATAAGCTTCATCCTCTACCTCTGTCCCCCAACTTCATAAGCTTCATCCTCTACCTGCTGGCCCCACCTTCATAAGCTTCATCCTCTAAACCTCTGTCCCCACCTTCATAAGCTTCATCCTCTCTACCTCAGTCCCCACCTTCATAAGCTTCATCCTCTACCTCTGTCCCCACCTTCATAAGCTTCATCCTCTACCTCTGTCCCCACCTCCATAAGCTTCATCCTCTACCTCTGTCCCCACTTCATAAGCTTCTCCCTCTTTCCTCTGTCCCCACCTTCATAAGCTTCATCCTCTCTACCTCTGTCCCCACCTTCATAAGCTTCATCCTCTACCTCTGTCCCCACCTTCATAAGCTTCATCCTCTCTACCTCAGTCCCACCTTCATAAGCTTCATCCTCTACCTCTGTCCCCACCTTCATAAGCTTCATCTCTCTACCTCAGTCCCCACCTTCATAGCTTCATCCTCTACCTCTGTCCCCACCTTCATAAGCTTCATCCTCTCTACCTCTGTCCCCACCTTCATAAGCTTCATCCTCTCTACCTCTGTCCCCACCTTCATAAGCTTCATCCTCTACCTCTGTCCCCACCTTCATAAGCTTCATCCTCTACCTCTGTCCGCACCTTCATAAGCTTCATCCTCTCTACCTCTGTCCCCACCTTCATAAGCTTCATCCTCTTACCTCTGTCCCCACCTTCATAAGCTTCATCCTCACCTCTGTCCCCACCTTCATAAGCTTCATCCTCTACCTCTGTCCCCACCTCATAAGCTTATCCTCTACCTCTGTCCCCACCTTCATAAGTTTCATCCTCTACCTCTGTCCCCACCTTCATAAGCTTCATCCTCTACTCTCTGTCCCCACCTTCATAAGCTTCATCCTCTCTACCTCTGTCCCCACCTTCATAAGCTTCATCCTCTACCTCTGTCCCCACCTTCATAAGCTTCATCCTCTACCTCTGTCCCCACCTTCATAAGCTTCATCCTCTCTACCTCTGTCCCCACCTTCATAAGCTTCATCCTCTACCTCTATCCCCACCTTCATAAGCTTCATCCTCTACCTCTGTCCCCACCTTCATAAGCTTCATCCTCTACCTCTGTCCCCACCTTCATAAGCTTCATCCTCTACCTCTGTCCCCACCTTCATAAGCTTCATCCTCTACCTCTGTCCCCACCTTCATAAGCTTCATCCTCTACCTCTGTCCCCCACCTTCATAAGCTTCATCCTCTACCTCTGTCCCCACCTTCATAAGCTTCATCCCTCTACCTCTGTCCCCACCTTCATAAGCTTCATCTCTCTACCTCTGTCCCCACCTTCATAAGCTTCATCTTCTCTACCTCTGTCCCAACCTTCATAAGCTTCATCCTCTCTACCTCTGTCCCCACCTTCATAAGCTTCATCCTCTACCTCTGTCCCCACCTTCATAAGTTTCATCCTCTACCTCTGTCCCCACCTTCATAAGCTTCATCCTCTACCTCTGTCCCCACCTTCATAAGCTTCATCCTCTCTACCTCTGTCCCCACCTTCATAAGCTTCATCCTCTACCTCTGTCCCCACCTTCATAAGCTTCATCCTCTACCTCTGTCCCCACCTTCATAAGCTTCATCCTCTCTACCTCTGTCCCACCTTCATAAGCTTCATCCTCTACCTCTGTCCCCACCTTCATAAGCTTCATCCTCTACCTCTGTCCCCACCTTCATAAGCTTCATCCTCTACCTCTGTCCCCACCTTCATAAGCTTCATCCTCTACCTCTGCCCCCACCTTCATAAGCTTCATCCTCTACCTCTGTCCCCACCTTCATAAGCTTCATCCTCTCTACCTCTGTCCCCACCTTCATAAGCTTCATCCTCTACCTCTGTCCCCACCTTCATAAGCTTCATCTCTCTCTACCTCTGTCCCCACCTTCATAAGCTTCATCCTCTACCTCTGTCCCCACCTTCATAAGCTTCATCCTCTACCTCTGTCCCCACCTTCATAAGCTTCATCCTCTACCTCTGTCCCAACCTTCATAAGCTTCATCCTCTACCTCTGTCCCCACCTTCATAAGCTTCATCCTCTACCTCTGTCCCCACCTTCATAAGCTTCATCCTCTACCTACTCTGTCCCCACCTTCATAAGCTTCATCCTCTCTACTCTGTCCCCACCTTCATAAGCTTCATCCTCTCTTCCTCTGTCCCCACCTTCATAAGCTTCATCCTCTCTACCTCTGTCCCCACTTCATAAGCTTCATCCTCTACCTCTGTCCCCACCTTCATAAGCTTCATCCTCTCTACCTCAGTCCCCACCTTCATAAGCTTCATCCTCTACCTCTGTCCCACCTTCATAAGCTTCATCCTCTCTACCTCTGTCCCCACCTTCATAAGCTTCATCCTCTACCTCTGTCCCCACCTTCATAAGCTTCATCCTCTCTACCTCAGTCCCCACCTTCATAAGCTTCATCCTCTACCTCTGTCCCCACCTTCATAAGCTTCATCCTCTCTAACTCTGTCCCCACCTTCATAAGCTTCATCCTCTCTACCTCTGTCCCCACCTTCATAAGCTTCATCCTCTACCTCTCTACATACCTCTGTCCCCCCCTTCATAAGCTTCATCCTCTACCTCTGTCCCCACCTTCATAAGCTTCATCCTCTCTACCTCTGTCCCCACCTTCATAAGCTTCATCCTCTCTACCTCTGTCCCCACCTTCATAAGCTTCATCCTCTACCTCTGTCCCCCTTCATAAGCTTCATCCTCTACCTCTGTCCCCACCTTCATAAGCTTCATCTTCTACCTCTGTCCCCACCTTCATAAGTTTCATCCTCTACCTCTGTCCCCACCTTCATAAGCTTCATCCTCTACCTCTGTCCCCACCTTCATAAGCTTCATCCTCTACCTCTGTCCCCACCTTCATAAGCTTCATCCTCTACCTCTGTCCCCACCTTCATAAGCTTCATCCTCTACCTCTGTCCCCACCTTCATAAGCTTCATCCTCTACCTCTGTCCCCACCTTCATAAACTTCATCCTCTACCTCTACCTCTCCCCACCTTCATAAGCTTCATCCTCTACCTCTGTCCCCACCTTCATAAGCTTCATCCTCTACCTCTGTCCCCACCTTCATAAGCTTCATCTCTCTCTACCTCTGTCCCCACCTTCATAAGCTTCATCCTCTACCTCTGTCCCCACCTTCATAAGCTTCATCCTCTACCTCTGTCCCCACCTTCATAAGCTTCATCCTCTCTACCTCTGTCCCCACCTTCATAAGCTTCATCCTCTACCTCTGTCCCCACCTTCATAAGCTTCATCCTCTCTACCTCTGTCCCCACCTTCATAAGCTTCATCTCTCTACCTCTGTCCCCACCTTCATAAGCTTCATCCTCTACCTCTGTCCCACCTTCATAAGTTCATCCTCTACCTCTGTCCCCACCTTCATAAGCTTCATCCTCTCTACCTCAGTCCCCACCTTCATAAGCTTCATCCTCTACCTCTGTCCCCACCTTCATAAGCTTCATCCTCTCTACCTCTGTCCCCACCTTCATAAGCTTCATCCTCTCTACCTCTGTCCCCACCTTCATAAGCTTCATCCTCTACCTCTGTCCCCACCTTCATAAGCTTCATCCTCTACCTCTGTCCCACCTTCATAAGCTTCATCCTCTCTACCTCTGTCCCCACCTTCATAAGCTTCATCCTCTACCTCTGTCCCCACCTTCATAAGCTTCATCCTCTACCTCTGTCCCCACCTTCATAAGCTTCATCTTCTCTATCTTCTCTACCTCTGTCCTCTGTCCACTTCATAAGCTTCATCCTCTACCTCTGTCCCCACCTTCATAAGCTTCATCCTCTACCTCTGTCCCCACCTTCATAAGTTTCATCCTCTACCTCTGTCCCCACCTTCATAAGCTTCATCCTCTACCTCTGTCCCCACCTTCATAAGCTTCATCCTCTCTACCTCTGTCCCCACCTTCATAAAGCTTCATCCTCTACCTCTGTCCCCACCTTCATAAGCTTCATCCTCTACCTCTGTCCCCACCTTCATAAGCTTCATCTCTCCTACCTCTGTCCCCACCTTCATAAGCTTCATCCTCTACCTCTGTCCCCGTCCCACCTTCATAAGCTTCATCCTCTACTACCTCTGTCCCCACCTTCATAAGCTTCATCCTCTACCTCTGTCCCAACCTTCATAAGCTTCATCCTCTACCTCTGTCCCCCACCTTCATAAGCTTCATCCTCTACCTCTACCTCTGTCCCACCTTCATAAGCTTCATCCTCTACCTCTGTCCCACCTTCATAAGCTTCATCCTCTCTACCTCAGTCCCCCACCTTCATAAGCTTCATCACTCTCTCTCCTCTGTCCCCACCTTCATAAGCTTCATCTCTCTACCTCTGTCCCCACCTTCATAAGCTTCATCCTCTACCTCTGTCCCCACCTTCATAAGCTTCATCCTCTCTACCTCAGTCCCCACCTTCATAAGCTTCATCCTCTTACCTCTGTCCCCACCTTCATAAGCTTCATCCTCTCTACCTCTGTCCCACCTTCATAAGCTTCATCCTCTACCTCTGTCCCCACCTTCATAAGCTTCATCCTCTCTACCTCAGTCCCCACCTTCATAAGCTTCATCC